>NC_051158.1:173396158-173439924 GCF_013339745.2 Dermacentor silvarum
TAGATGCTAATCGGCTAAACAAGCCAAATGACAGGCTGCGTGACCACACAAACTTGATGTGTGGGTCAGTTGGCATTAATATTGCACTGCTCTCAGTAGAAGTGCACCCATATTTCAAAACCACTTGATTGCGCCAAAATATAAGGACCAGAGCGCTTCAGAGATATGTGAAGCTTTCCTTATTCATATGACGGGGAAAGAGTGAGTTAGCTCCCCATCAATAGAATTATTAGACATTGAGACAGCTTATCATCACTGTAAAACAAATCGCGCTAGCCATGCCATGTGCCCTTTTTGTATTTGTGTGAGCAACATGCATTCAGATTGATCTATTCCACCCCTTCGTCTTTTGCACCATATCGCTGTGCGAGTAAAAACTGAACTTTTTCTTGGTGAACGAGTGCTAGTTTCACACATAAACTAGCTCCATGGCAGTTTGCAATAAAGGAGTATAAGCATCCTCTGAAAACATGCCCGCAAAGAGCAGTGCAAAGAGAGCTCTTTAAAAAAAGAGCATGAGTATATCTGTCATGAAGGCCAACTCTTGTGTTTTTTTACTTAACATATTTTTCAATACCAATATTGAGGTGCCAGCTGACCATATTATATTACCTTGCCAATGAAGCAAATCACAGTAGTGCTTGACTGTCATGCGAACAATTCGGATGTGAAGATTGGCACAAATCCGCAGCATAGCATGGTCTGCTTACACTTCATCTCCAGGCCCAGCTATACATATAGCAGCATTAAAACAAGTGAGCTTAGTGCCATAAGAGAAACGTACAATATAGAAAGTGACACTGTGAACAAAGCAGCCTTCATTAGGCATAAACAGTAATAAAATGCAGACATTGTACTCATAGCTATGTTGACTTTGAGCAACATAGCTTGCACAGTAAGAAAGATCTCATGTATGAGCCATCTACTTGGAGAAGATTACTCTAAAGCCCCTTTTTTGCCGCCCCCCTCCCCCTCATGCACGGATGGCTGTCTGGCTGAGTAAACCTGGTTTATCCCAGATATAGTGTAAGCAAGCGTTGGCACTTGGGGGGGGGGGCAATCCTAATAGTATTGCAGAACATGTATTCTTACAATGACGTTAATGTTTTTGTAACGCTGGCCATCCTGCAGACCCTGCAACATTAAAGCATCGATAAGGCTAACCGCATTACCCGATAAGGCTAACCAATAAGTGTCCCAAGAAGCATAACTCGGGATTTCTACCGGGAAGCATTCACTACATTTTCACAAACATGCACCTATAGCTTCAACCCTATTTTCATCAACATAGCACAAGCTTCCAGCATCTGCACAAACTTAATGCAAAAGAGTGCCGCTAAGAATACCACAGTAGTTTCCTATCCAATTCAGCCTTTAAAATAAACACTGGCAGGTTCTTTACTATGCCTAGAACAAATGAAGCTGTTCTGGAATTGAATAAGTCTTTTCCATACATGCGAAAAACACCACCACTATGACTTGCTTATGGGCATTTTGTAGACAAAAAACACCAAGCACAAGAGTTGAAGCTTGGGCAAGTCGGTAGCAGTTCATTTTGTGGGTGCTCACAATGAACACATGTCAGGGAAATAAGCAACAGACAGAGAGTGGAAGCGTGCTGTGCTCTATCACTCTCTGCCTGACCGTGACTTCCTTGGTATGCGTGCGCTGTGGATGCCCCATCTGCCTGTTCCTTATCTCTTTAGTATGTGTGCGCAATGAATACCATTGAAAGGAACATAGAGACAAGATAATGCTACAATGGATACAATGAGCAAGAAATGTGCCTTCCGATGCAGCACATCCTTATGCGACACAATTTTCTAGCAACATCCTAAGCCTGCTATTGCACTGAAAATGGCTTATTCGAGCTGCTGTACAAGGCAACAGTTTGCTTTTACGGAAGATTAATGACATTTGTTCAATTATTTCGACAAGCTTGTGGTTATGCAGTAATGTGAAAAGGTGGCATCATTAAAAGCCACCTTAATGTTTGTGTAAAAAATTTAATTACATTATGGGGTTTTACATGCCAGAACCACAGTCTGATTATGAAGCACGCCGTAGTGAGGGACTCCGGAATAATTTGGACCACCTGGGGTTCTTTAATGTGCACTTAAATCCAAGTACACAGGTGTTTTCGCATTTCACCCCCTGGGAAAGGCAGCCGGCATGGCCAGGATTTCATACCGAGACCTCGTGCTTAGAAGCTCAATGCCATAGCAACCATGGCAGGCATGCAAAAAAAAGAAAGCATACAGTCAACTCCACAGATCAGGCTAGGTATAAATAAGCAACAGTCAACAATCTGAACCTTTGCATGATTGCTTTGCATAATGGTTGAGGTAAAAACAATTGCCGAAACATTCCAGATGCACTCAACACGATTTCGAGAAGACAGCATATGAGAGTTAAAAATGCTGAAAGGGAAATGTTTAAAGTAGTGCTTTACTGCTGCAATGGGTTTTGCCAGTGCGCCAGTGAGCACAGTATGACTGATGTAGCTGCTGAAAATAATAGATCCTCTTTATGGTATTTTTAGGGACTGATTTGTATGGTTTGTTGCATGCCTCAGGATTTTACTTATTTATTTATACACATACCTCATAGGCTCCAGTTGGAGTATCGCGTGAGGTGGTAGGAAAAAAATTTCTGAACTAAAAAGAACATTCAACAAAAGAACTCAAACAAAAGAAGAAAACATACTCTCTCACAATGTGGCTGCAAATCAGGCAGCTAGCTTATGAAAACAAAGAAATTGGAAACAGCTTCATACTGGTAGTGCTTTAGGAGACAGAATATTAAATTATGAGCTTCTAACACTTTAAGCCACCTTTTGTGGCCTTTTGTTCTGAGGTCCCGTTCTCTTAGTATTATGGGAATCAGTAACCCCCCTCCCACCCAAATTTTTTTAAAATGTAATGCACAATTAGGACAACTTACGTAAATATAATTAAGAACACATAATCTGCGCACGCACGTATGTTAGAAGAGAGAGAAACGGAAGTCTACAAGAATGCGTAATAATAAGGGTAACCAAATACCTGCTGCTTTTCTCGGGCAAATCATAGCAAGACATGAAAGGATATGCATGCTTCACAAGATGGTCCATAAAAAATTGTCACAATGCAGTCAGTAGGGAGCACATCATGCATTTCTACAATAGCCTCCAATTACATTTAACTCAGAGGAGGCTACTTCACTAGAGTGATTAAACTAAAGGTAGGCCAGATTCAAAATATCCGATTCGAGTAGACCGAAACTGCAAGTTATGAATATGGCATATTCATAGCAAAAGTGCTGTACATTATGTCATACATGCCAACCTGTGAACTTTATATTTTGTAAAAATTTTGCAGACAAAAGTTTTTTATTGGCGAGCGAGCACAATTTTTAAACGATTCCTCCTCTCAGCACCCACATTGTTGCATTGATACACACATAATTAACCAACTTGAGATCCAGCACACAAAGGAGCAGCGAACTTGAAACACCAATCAATTGCAGGATGTTCTTGAGAGCTCGAAGCGAGTACGTCCTGAAGCATTGAGATCAGTTTCCTGCACCGGAACTTCATCATCTTTGTACGAGAGGTCAGTCAACATCTTTAGATCTACTGGAACGTGAAAAGTGACCTTTACACTCAGTTCCCATAGAACGGTGACCAGTTTTGTGCCTTAGCCGATGGCCTCGCCACGCTAACCCTAGCTGCACGAGACCGAACGCTCGCGCACGTGCGCTGCCGGCCTCGCGGCGGCCAGCGCCGCTGGCACGCGCCCAGCATGATGGACACGCAAGAGACCGAAGAACGATCTGACCAGGACTGGCAAACCGTTAGAGACGCTAGTAAGCGTCTTGAAGAACACATCACCATAATCGTGAAAGTCACCGACGGTACCGCATTACAAGAACTCCCACCAGACTGTGTTGGACCCAGTGTTGTGCACGCAGCGGCTTTGACAACTACGGAAAAGAAAGATACCTACGTGAAGGTGAGGACTGTACAAAACCTAATAGCAGTTGACAGCTACCGCCCAGCAGCATTAGAGAAACTTCTTCGCATACGGAAAATTTCGATAATGGGAACACAGCACCCGGTCCTCACATACCAGGCGAATGGCACAAATACAGTCAAAGGTGTAATTCATGGTATACAGTGTGCCGTTACAGAGGAAGAACTTGAAAGGGAGGTAGAAGTGCACGGAGCTGAAATACTGCAAGTAAGACGCATCGGTTCCTCGAAAACAATCCTCATAACTCTCGAGGGAACATATTTGCAACGATATGCTCTCTACTGTCGACTGGTCGTCCGAATGTTCCCGTATAGGCCCCGCAGCATGCTGTGCAATTCATGCCTTCAAATTGGACACGGCGCGGACGTATGTCCTTACAAGAAGAAATTTGTGGCGTGTGTAAAATGTGGAACTAAGTTGCCTCCCGGATCCAGTGACGACGCTTCTCATGACTGCGAGCTATGTTGCCGAAATTGCGGTGGAGAGCATGCACCAAATTACCCCGATTGTCCAGTACGTCAAGAGGCTGACGAAGCGAGAAGAGAAGCTGCATGAAGCTGCAAACAACGCTACTTAAACGCTATGAAAGATGAGGAACCGCACGAGCCCGCCAAGCAATCCGGGAAACCAAAGAACAAGCACCACAGCCGCAGTAGGAGCCCCAGTAGAACCAACGGGCCTGAGCTCCCAACAAGAAACCGCTTCGAAAGACTTAGTAGCCCAGAAAAGCAACGTGATCGAAGTGCCAGCCACAGCAGAGGCAACAGCCAAAACAAGAGCACCATAGGTAACAAGGAAGCTGGCAGAGAGGCCCCACGACTACACCAGAAACCTAGAGGAAACGAAGAAAAGACAGACAGGACCCCTTCAGGAACACAGATAGACAAAAGAAGTTTCCGAGAAGAGCAACGTACGTGGGTGAGTGGTTCGCATCTTTCACCAGCTGCCAAGTCTTCACCCTCACATCACACCGCTAATCCACACCCTTCCTACTGTAAGGCATTGAAAGCAGCTCAGACATCGCAATCTCAAAGGAACATAATTAGACATCTACCAACGAGTATTAAAGAGAAAGAGGGGGACACAGGTAAACACCATAACAATGAAACGGAAATGACAGAGGTCCTAAGCAGACTAGATCAAATCGTTGTTGTAGTTACTAAAATGCTGGAAAACATTTTGAACCTGCAAGCAGAAATGCAGAAAAGATGCTATCATAAAACAATTAGCAGAGCAAAATGCATTAATCACAGAAAGACAAGAACAAACAGAAAGGACGATTAACCGTATCGAGACAATTCTCAACATGACGAGAAAGTGCACACAAAACCTCTCGCATTACTCACAAGATGAAACACCTAACAAGGTAGTAATTCCGGACTCGGAGAACACAAATATCCCCAGGGAACATGACACCCAACATGAATAGCGGTATCGGAAATAAAAGAAGCTATCCAACTGAAAATAAAATAATAATCTGGCAATGGAACTGCAGAAGTTTCAGAAAGAAAAAGACGCAGCTGTTGCAGATAATTGGAAAGGAACCTAGACCACCTGATATAATTCTGGTGCAGGAATCAAACGGGATAACAACCATACCAGGATACCAACTATTTCAGCAACCCAGTATTAAAAGAAAATGTAGGAAGGAGACAAATAACATTTATGCACCAGGCATGACTGTAACTTACGTTAAGAATGAATTAGCGGCGGTACCGCTCGACACGGCAGGGGACAATACAGAGGGGCAAGAGTACGTAACGATAAAGTGCAGAATCCCGAAGAGCACACAGGAAATAATTTTCATAAATGCTTACTGGCTTCCTAACAAGGCAAATAACAACATTAAGTGGCTCGAAAAACACTTAAGGTGCCTAAAAATATACCCCATTCTCTTAGCAGGGGACTTCAACAGTCCAAGTAAAGGTTGGGATATGACTGGACGGCACCGAATGGCAGAAAGTTAGAATACGTTATGAATAACGTACAGTTTACTCTGTTAAATGATACCACGATTGCTACTAGAACAGGCAACAGCGTCGAGAAAGACACGAACCCGGACTTAACATGGTCAGAGGACCCATGAATGCTGTGTGGGAGAACAGCCTAGAGAACATGGGTAGCGATCATTTTATCCTTACAACACAGCTTATAGTGAAAAAAGGACGGGCCGAGAACAGAACGTTTAGTAAAACAAAGATTACTAAATGGGACGATATGTGAGCTCAACTATTACAGAGAGACCCAGGGGATGACTTAGATACTTGGGTAGAAGAAATCAAATCTGTGTATAAAAAGACAACTAAGGAAATAGGAAGGGATGAAGATCACCCATATGTTGACTCCCATCTCTTCAATCTCTGGGACAAGCGCCATCAACAAATACAAAAAGAATAAATTAAACAAAGCATTGCGCAAAACAATTCAAAGAATCACAATAGAAGCACAAGATTATGCCCAGGAATTAGCCAACGAGAACTGGCTTCAAACATGTGATCAGCTTAACGGACAGCTGCATACCCCGAAGGTTTGGCAAATATTGAGGACCCTTCTAGGCCAAGCGAAACCAAGGCACGCGATAACTAAACTGCAAATGTTCGAAAAAAAAATACAGAGGAGTTCGCTGTAGAATTTTTGCATACATTTTTTCCAATCAAACGCGACGATCATCCCTCACCAGATTACGACGAGTCTGGTAACGACAATGCCCAAGGCATCAACTCGCCTTTTTCCCTTCGTGAATTACATGCCGCCATGCAGAGCTTCAAACGGAACACTACCCCTGGAGCAGATGGAATCATGTACGCAATGTTGAGAAACTTGCCAGATAATTATCAAGAGGCTCTGCTGGAACATATAAACAAAGCATGGGAACAAGGTGGAATTCCAAAACAATGGAAAGAGGCAGTAGTAATTCCAATTCCTAAGACAGGAAATCCATTCGACAAGGTATCCAATTTTAGGCCCATATCATTAATCTCCTGTATAGGAAAATTAACGGAGAAGATGGTTTTAGAACGTCTTGAGTGGCACCTGGAAGGCCTTCAACTTTTACCCGAAACAATGATAGGCTTCAGAAAACATGTTAGCACTCAGGACGCTATGCTGAGGATCAAAAACCAGGTGTTCGATTTACCAAGTACAGCTCAGCTAAGAACAATCGTAGGGGTCGATATGCAACGAGCTTTTGATAGTGTGACCCATCGCGCAATTCTAGAAAACCTCAAGGCGACTAAACCTGGGCCTAGAGTATACAACTATGTTAAGGACTTCCTAAGTGAAAGGACGGTTAAAGTGAAACTTGATGAATATGTATCACCTAGCCATTCATTCACGCGCGGAACACCCCAAGGTTCTATTCTCTCGCCGACTTTATTTAACATTGCGATGATGAATCTACCCGCATTACTAGAACAAATACCAAACCTAGAACATAATCTGTACGCCGATGATATAACTATTTGGTGCTGTCGAGGATCACCAGGATGGAAAGAACACATTATTCAATGTGGACTAGATACTATACGTGACTACGCCGAAACACTAGGGCTGGAATGTTCCCCTCAGAAATCGGAATATATTGTCATTAGTTAAGACGTTAGCAAGCGAGCCGAAGAATATAAAAATTTTATCAAACTTCGAATGAAAGACGCAGTCTTACCCCGCAAGAATACCATAGGAATCCTCGGTTTTTTTTCTACAGGACAATGGTAAAGCATCAACATGGGTGCAGAAGCTGACGGTACAACTGGAACAGATCCTTGCAATGATACGTAGAATAACTAGACAAAGGAGAGGAATGAAACAACATGAACTTCGTAAGGTTATAGAAGCCTTGATCTTTTCTAGGATAATGTACTATCTACCTTACGCTCAGATAACCAGCACTCAGCGCAAAAAGATAGACATTATAATTAGAAAGTGTGCTAGACTTGCCCTGGGAGTTCCTAAGTTTGCACCTAACCATAAAATTGAAGCAACCGGCCTCTTTAACTCACTAGAAGACAGAATAGACATGCACAATGAAGCACAAATACAGAGACTTAAATCATCTAATCAGGTTCGACGAATACTGAATAGATTGGGATACGAAACCGCTAACTTACCCCCAATTTCCCCGAAACTACCACCATGGGATGATATTCCAAGGATAACCGTAGTTCCCATTCCAAAAAAATATGCACCCGGAAAAGAATCGAAATAGGTGCTCAAAAAGAACAAGTGTAATGCAGAGGAAGAGGATAAAAGCACGTACTACACAGATGCCAGTCATAATGCCGAAATCAGCAAAGCAGCGGTCGTGGGCCATGACTCGACGCTCGTGAAAAATTACTTGGGAGTCCCAACGTCTCACGACGCGGAATTGCTGGCAGTAATGCTCGCCATAACGGAAATGACACACACATCTGACACGATCACAATCCGAATAGACAGTCAAAGCGCTTGCAGAGACATTCAAAATGATGACCTTCCTTACCACATACGCACAAAGCTTCACATGTACATGCATGCTCACCCCCTTCTACGCATGCGCATACAATGGGTTCCAGGCCATCAAGAATTGCGAGGAAATGTAAGAGCACACCAGCTCACCCACGCAGAAAATCCGGGACCTCCTATCCTTTGGCCTGTTGAAGATACTTACAACCCCAGAGAAGAGCAGAAGATGCAGCGGAAAGATACATATTTTGAAGTCTCGCAGGGAAGCATCAACAATTCTCAACACACCATCCTACACGCATTAGAGAGCGGATGCCTCAATCATACGAAAAGCACAAACACACACATTACTCACACCACACTATACGCATTATATTAACAGGGACCCAGGCTGCCCCACTTGTAAACAGTGCGGGGCCTATCCATCAAATGCCTATCCATCATCTTGTGGGAGTGCCCTGCAAACGCCATCTTCATAAAGAAAATACTTTCCAAATTACCACACAACCAGCGTCCTGGCAGCTGGGAGGAGTGGACCACTCCCCCACGAAGGTTTGAAAAACTATGGTGGCCGCTTCTGGTGCAGCACGTCAAGAACGTTCTGGGCCAGGAGGCATGGGCTTACCAGGAGGCCCGGACTTAGGCTTTAGTTCCTTTCGGGCTAATAAATGTTATTTCTCTCTCTCTCTCTCTCTTGAAACACCAGAACTGACAACACTGTTTTATATCACAGAGCGCATTTTCAGTGTTCTTGCTGCTGCCGATTTAGCCTGTTTAAGGAATTTATCTGAACTGGCCTAAAGCAAGTGCCCCCTCTGGTATACTCGTTAGAGGTCTTCACGAGAAATTCAGGACAGTTGACAGGTATGAATTATACCAACAAAACCTACAGCTTGTGTAAGTGGCAGGGACCATTTTGTACACACCTTGTCGCAGTATGCAGATCAGATGCTTTGCCGTGCTGTTCCGGCTGCAGAAATGTCTTAGGTTCCTTTGTGGTGTAGAGATGCCTCTGGT
The DNA here is from genome assembly GCF_013339745.2 of Dermacentor silvarum. Classification (NCBI taxonomy): domain Eukaryota; kingdom Metazoa; phylum Arthropoda; class Arachnida; order Ixodida; family Ixodidae; genus Dermacentor; species Dermacentor silvarum. Next base: position 173,405,629 of record NC_051158.1, read on the forward strand.
TCACGAAATCTTGACATCCCTAAACATTAAGAAATGTTCAGTTTACTGTAATCCCTGCTGAAACTGCAAGCTTGCGAGTTAACAAGATCGTGTTACATTCTAAAAAGTCTCATACAACCAACTACACGAAGCTGCATCTGGTTGTGCAAACATCACAGGCGGTTTTTAACATGAAATGAAACTACAGCAAACATGAATCTACTATCAAAAGCTTCACACAAACGCACATCTGTAGTAAGTGAAATGTGAATTGTACTACGAAGAAAATTCCTTCGCACATGAAAAGTGTTCCAAAATCGAATTTCTTTATGTGGTGGATCAAAGCACTGTCTCGAAGGACGATGCACTGGAAATTACAAGAACGAACGCCCTATTTTTCAGGAGAAAAAAAATTCGATGAAAAAGAAACACCGCTGTTGTAATCTCGGCTTCTCTGAAATAATCAAACATTTATAAACACACGAAAACACACAGGACACCCAACACAAGAAATACAGCCTGTGTGGCGACGCTATATGTAGAAGAATTCGCATACAAGCTATAATCTGGCCATGCGTCAGACACAACAATCTGGTACCATCTCACGCAGCCGTTAGCTGATGTACAGCCTCCCGCATTTTTAACTATATCGCAACAGCATACTATGAAATTGGTGTGCGTCGTCCTGAGAAGAGCAGTTTAGCAGATGAAGCTTGCGCTGGAGAGTGCTTTGTGCGCCTCTGCTTACCTTTGTCGGTCTCGCTACGTATCGCCGTTGAAGACGCTAAAATGGCCCATGATCGACGCTCGCGCAATACAGTTACAAATGCGGAAGGCTGTACTTCTAGAAATACCTATACAGAAGTTATGTACACAAGTAGTAACTTTCCCTGCTTGAATTTTTTCTTTACCATTCAGGTGAAACAATCACCGGCGCTAGCATACGTTATAGCAGAAAGCAAATACATGATAAAGCTCCTGGCAACGTCCAATAAGTTTCAGGAGATTTTTCGTGAAACTGTTCGCTAAATGTGCACTGCGACATGAACGAACATTCGAAAAAGACATTTATCATTGTGGTCGCTTTACTAATCATCTCGTGATCCGTATAACAATTCACACTTCACGAACCATTGACTAGAAAACTGCGCGCAAGCGCCGGACTTACCTTTCTAGGCGTAGTCGGCAAACGCTCCTCCATGTCAGGTCACGGCGTCGACTGCACGACGATCCTTCCGACGTAAACACTGTTCAATTGCGGATGAACTACAGCACGTAATAGCTCAACAAATTCTTCCGTGCACTGTGATCCGATGCGATATTATCAGAGGCTTTTTCATGAGCCGGGAACAAAGGAAGCGCGAGCGGGCCATAACTACGATAATCGACATCGGCGAACCACACAAAAGATACTGCGAGCTACGTTACGCGGTCCCAGGGGTTAAGTGATCATCAAAGCACACAAGGGGCACGACATTTTCTCTCGGCACAGTGTACACACGATTAAACATCCACACCGACCTGCCTGAATGCAGCGCGCACGCACAGCAATAGGGAGCGACAGCAGAAGACGGGAAAATAATATCATCTGTAATTTTACCGGTCATACCCCTGGGGCAGTGGCAGCGCCTCCTGGGGGCACCGAAAGCGACCATGCTTTCGTTCTTTCGCCAACTTTCGGTCCTTTGGTGACCGCATGTATCGTGACAGCGTCGTATGTGGTAGTTTGTATGGGTGTTCTGTGGTAGTATTTCGATATTATGCGTCGTGTTCCAGCCACGTTGCTTTCACCAGAGAGGACAGCATTCTGCGGAGAGGACGTATCGATCTGTCAGGACCGGGAAATCGGCTTGATTTGCGGCTGTGTTTGGTTTGCGAATGTTCCAAGGCTTTTCTGCCGCGCTATCAACGATACATTTGGAGTGGTGTCATCGACACAGTTTGTTTCGGCTTTTTGTGTGTGTGTGTCATTCTGCGGCTGTGTACGGTTCGTTAGTAGTGCCCTCCATGCATCGGACGCTGCTGTCACGGTGGCTTGATTTCTTGCTTTGTTGTGAGCCGCTTGCTACTCAAGAACGTCCGTACTAGCTGCTTGTCGCCAGCGTTTTCGGACACTGCTTGCGTTCTGCGCTTGTGTCTGTGTGCGTGAGCGAGCGCGTGTGATATGCGTCGTTAGTATGTCTGCGCTTTTAAAATGTGTACATGTTAATAAAGCACTCGGTTTGCGAAAATGCATGCCAGCATACAGCTTTATTAAAAGCCATAATGCCAACTTCTACGCAGCTTAAAAAGAGGCCCGTACGTTAGTAGGTGTTCATTGTCTGGATATAAAAAAAATGTCACAGTTTCGCCCTAAGGGCGAAGCAATGAATGCGATAGCAACACAGCAATGTCATACGAAGTAAGGTGAGCGGCTTTGGTAGCAATATGAATTGTAGTAAACATGAGCTGATTAAGTAAGCAGGTGTGCTGCGGCGTAAGTTGACCGACATGAAGAGAGACTCGATGACCACGAGAAGGCGCGTGTGAAACGGTGGTGTTGATGAGAAGCGCTTCCCGTGGGCAGCGCGTGCGAAGGGACACACCTGTAGCGCTGCACTGCCGATCCGGGCAGCATTGCGTGTGTAGCGTGCGTTGGAAAATGTGGCCCGACTATTACGAACTGAATGAACAAGCGTGGTGCGAGCGCGCACAAACACGAAGAGATCACACTGAATGACAGCAGTCAACGACTGTCAAAACGCTGGCAGCAAGCATACGCCGCAGCGGGCGAAGGTACGTGTGGTCTATCGCTTCAACGGAAACTGAGCGGCGAATGCACTTAAAGGTCAGAGCCGTGTGGAGATAAGAGACGGTGCGAGCGAGCGACGAGCGCGGTTGTTGGCAGAGAAGTGCGCCCCCCCCCCCCCCCCCCCCCTTGCTCCCTCCGGCGCTGGCTTCCTGCTTCCTTGCTTGCGCGTGGGAGATTGAGTGCGTTCGCTCTCCGTGATAGCGCGCGTCTCCGCACGCTTCCTCTCGGGCATACGGCGCGCGGCGAAGATTTTATCTATAGGGAACCTCACGGCGACGGCGACGGCGACGACGACGGCGACGACGACGCCGACGGCAGAAATCCGGTTCAAGTGTCCATATAATTGCTATCGCAATAAAAAGAAAAAATAGTTAAGTTCGAGCTCGCTGGCCGCCGGTTCCGGGGCGCGTATATTGCTTTCCGCGGATGATTGCGCACGCGAGAGAGAAAAAAAGGAGGGCGAGGAGGACGGCGCGACCTTTTTTTCGACGACGACGCTCGAACGCAATCATGTGGCTTGTATGAATGCACGGTTTGGAAGCGGGGCTGGGTGACCTAGTGGTTACCACGACCTACTGTCACTACAGACCTGCACAGATATGGCTTCTATGGGAGCAGCTTGCGCCCACTTTCGTTCAACCGGTGGCGATAGGTGGCGCTTTTATAACCTGTTCACCTGCTACTCGGCGGGCGGCTGGGCGGCGTTCTAATGTGTGCGCCTGCTCTTCTGTAGCGGGCTGCTAGCATATGTGACAATTTCTTGCGAAGGCAACAGCTAATATGTCAAAATTGTTTAAGTGCACTCATTGTAGTGCTATGTAATAACGCGTAAAATAGTACACGAATTCATTCTAGAATTGCCATTGTGCGGAAATTACGCGCCGCTCCACACACACAAAAAAACTAACTTATCGAGTGATTGCTTACGTGTTTGTTCGGCCCGTCAAATATGCATCTCAAAGCTTTTATGAAACTGAAAACTGATGCTAGAGTCCTTGTTTTGTTCTGATTTACATAATGGCACACAGCAGTATACCATAATGTGATCGTTAACGTTATCCCATCTGTAATTAACTCAAGCAAGCTGCATGTAGCCAAGGCTAAGTTACATGCCTTCTGCAGCGTCTGCAGATTCACACAGTTTGGGTGTGGTCTGCGTATACATACCGTTTGCGGGATTCTTTTAAATTTCCTTGTTCATATCAATATATCAAGTTCTTTATTATTGTATTTCATTATTACTCCATTGTACTATATTTTATCCTATGAATCTTCTGGTAATCAGATTTTTTCCCTCTGCTGCGAAGGCAACGGGACGAAATGTTATCGTCTGCCGGCTGTACTCGTTTTTTTCCTTTCTTTTACCGCTCTTCCTACTGTATCTCGTGAGTGAAATGAGAAGCAATCATTCGCAAATTTTGTTTTCTTTTTTTTTATTTTCGCGACTTTATGCATTTACAAACTGTTACGTTTTGCGCCAGACGTGCCGAAAAGGATCAGACAAGTTCCGGGTGAACGACGTTTATTAACCCATGCTTGTGGGTTCGTGGCTCGGGCAAGAAGGAGCCGCTAGCGAGCGCGACTCTGCTTTTAACACTTAGTGGCGCATGCGCACTTCGCAGAGTGCTCTTATCAATTGAGCGCCAGCCGACACAACATCACCTCCCCTTTTAATAAAGCACATAGTCAGAGTCCAGCTTGGAATCTATCTGGTGGGCGACGATTTCGCACGTGGTAGCGTCCTGCCTCGGCGGGTGCTGGAGTTGCCTGTCGCGTAACCGGAGTTACCCTGGACGGTTGTGGACTTGAAGGAACTGGTGCGTCGTCAGTCTCGGGAAAAACCAGGAACTCGCTGGTCGTAACTTCACCAGCTGTTCCATGCATAGGGGTAACGTCCTCTGCAGGCCTCTGTAGCAGCTGATCCTGGTGGCGACGCCAGGTGAAGGTGCCCCTCGGGGTGGTTGCACGTACTTGGAAAGAGACGGGTCCTGTTTGAGCAACAATCACAGCGGGAGCCCACTTTGGTTTTCCAGAATAATTACGTGCCAACACGCTGTCGCCTACAACGAAATGACGTTCGCGACACGGACGACTTAGTGCCTGAGAGCACTGTCTGTGTGCTACTCTTTCCCCCACGGAGGGCTTTACGGCATCTAGTCGAGTACGTAAGCGTCGTCCTAGGAGCAATGCCGCTGGTGATTCACGAGTCGTCGCATGTGGCGTGTTGCGATATGACAGCAAACATTTATGCAGCTTTACCTGCAGTGTTTCTCCTGTGCCGTCTTTGCGGGGCGCATTCTTTAAGGTCTGAATGAAACGCTCTGCCAGCCCATTGGAGCTGGGGTGGTAGGGAGCCGTGAGGACGTGCCGCGCCCCAATTGCCTGCACGAAGTGCTTGAACTCCTGCGAAGCAAATTGAGGTCCATTATCGGAAACAATTGTTTCAGGGAAGCCAAAACGTGCGAAGAGCTCGGTCAAACAACGAATCGTGCTTTCTGTAGTTGTCGATCGCATTTCGAAAACCTCTGGCCATTTAGAATGCGCATCTACCACCACTAAAAGCATGGTATTCTGAAAAGGTCCCGCAAAGTCAATGTGAACACGCTGCCACGGTGAGGTTGGCCATGACCAAGGGTGAAGAGGTGCTTTGGTTGGAGCGTTACGTTGCTCTTGACAACTAGCGCAGCTTCTGATACGAAGTTCGAGGTCCGCCTCAAGAGTTGGCCACCACACGTAGCTGCGTGCTAGTTCCTTGCTGCGCACGATGCCGGGATGGCCGTCATGGAGTTCGTCGAGAACGAAGCCTTGCAGCTTTGCAGGGACGACTACTCTTGTGCCCAACATGACGCATCCCTGATGCACCGTCAGTTCGTTGCACCTGCGAAAAAAAGGCTTCAACTCCTCATCCGTGATCGACGTTGGCCATCCCACATTTGTGAATTCCTTCACTTGACAAAGAATTCGGTCTTTACTCGTGGCAGTCGCGATATCTCGACTAGAAACAGGCAACGAGTCCAATCGCAAGGAATAAAATGCTTCTTCTGTTTCTTTGGTTTCCGCTTCAAGATCTGGCAGCGGCAGACGCGAGCAGAAATCGGCTTCCGCGTTCTCGCTCGATTTCTTGAAGATAAGATTCTACGAGTACGCTGCCAACGTAACGGCCCAGCGTTGCAAACGAGCAGCCGCGATTGTGGGAATTCCGGTTGTCGGGCCCAATATTGTTTGAAGAGGTTTATGATCTGTGACCAAGGTGAATGAGCGCCCATAAAGATAGAAGTGGAACTTCTTTATACCAAAAATGATTGCTAACGCTTCCTTTTCCAGTTGACTGTATTTCTTTTCCGCTTCAGACAGCGTTCTTGAAGCGTAAGCAATGGGCCGTGCCCTTCCGTCATCGTAGACATGAAATAGGACTGCTCCTACACCATACGGCGACGCGTCGCTTGACAGCGTAAGTTGTCTTTCAGGGTCATAGTGTGCGAGCGTAGGCGGTTGTGCCAATAGAGCTTTTACTTGGTTGAACGCTTTTCTAGCATGCTCGTCCCAGTGCCACGCTACCTTTTTCTGCAGAAGTCTGTAAAACGGTTGAGCTATTGTTGCTAACTGGGGCACGAACTTGCTGTAATAGTTGACAACGCCCAACAAAGATTGAAGCTGCTTCTTTGATTGCGGCTCTGGTGCCTGGAGTAGTGCATCAACCTTATCTGACAATGGGGAAATTCCTTCAGCGCTGATTTTGTGGCCAAGGTAGTGAAGTTCGCTTTGAAAAAAACGAGCACTTCTCTTTCTTTACCCGGACGCCACGGCTTTGAAGACGCTCCAGCAGTGCTTCGAGATTAGCCAAGTGGTCTTCTATTGTCTTCCCAGTTACCAAAATATCATCTAGGTAGCAGCAAACACCCTTAAGGTCCTTCAACATCGTGTCCATTATCTTTTGGAAAATCCCCGGCGCGGAAGCGATTCCAAAAGGTAATCTGTTGACAACAAACAAGCCCTTGTGCGTATTCAAGGTTAAGTATTTCTTTGAGGCATCAGACATGACCACTTGTTGATAAGCGCGGTTCAGGTCAATCTTTGAAAACTGCGTGCCTCCCGAAAGAGCCGCGAACAAGTCATCGACCTTCGGCCACGGACAACGTGTGACGTCAAGGCACGAATTCACTGTCACCTTATAATCGCCACAGAGGCGTATGCCACCGTCTTTCTTGATAACAGGTACCACTGGCGTTGCGTAATCTGATGTGGCAACGGCTGTTATGATGCCCATTTTTTCCATCTTCGAAAGCTCAGCCTCCACTGACTTTTGCAGCGCGAACGGCACGTTTCTTGCTTTTAGAATCTTCGGTGCTAATTAGGCTTGAAATACAGCTCGGCCCTTTCTTCTGTAATCATGCCTAACTCATCTTTAAAAAGAGAGCCGTACTTTGTGATCAAAGCATGTAGCCTTTCCTCTAAACGACGAGAAATGGGTGGCTCTGACCTTGGCAGATGTGGACGTTCCAGATTTTGCTCCACTCCAGTCTAATTGCCTGAAGCCATTCCCGGCCCAGCAATGGCGGCCCCTCCTGGTCGACGACGTATAAAGGAAGGCTCGCCGTGTTACCGCCGTGCTGCACCTTGACCCGTAGGACGCCTTTTGGAATCACCAGGGCTCCTGTATAGGTGCGGAGCTTGACTTCTGTCGGCTCGAGTCTGGCTGATGAAAAAAATTGGCGGTATTGTTTGAAAGGCATGACTGTGACGGCGGCACCTGTATCTAGCTCCATAGAGACCGTCACATCATTTACTTTCATTGGTACCATGATAGGCTCAATACTGGGAGCAGATATGCCATTCACCGCTACTACTTCTGAGTGGGACACCACCGATAACGTTTTTACAGTGTCCTTGATGGGGCGTTTCCCACGCGACGTGCCGGAGGTGCTACGGCAAACTCGTTGCAGGTGCCCCCTTTTGTTGCACTTATAGCATTTGACGTTTACGTGGGGACATGCTTTGGCGGAATGTTTGGGCGACCCGCAGCGAAAACATGCCTGCGACTGGACATTCGAAGTCGCCTGTACCTTACGCATGGGGTTGGCTGCAGGCACACCCGTGCGGGCTTCAGCCGTGCTTTTTGTTGCCGCCTCCATAGCCACCGCGCGCTCTACAGCTCTCTGAAACGTGAGTTTGCTATCCTGAGTGAATAGCACTCGCTGCATATCCTCTCTTAACAAGCCGCACACGAAGCGATCCCGGAGGGATTCGTCTAACGCGTTTCCAAAATCACAGGTTCGTGCTAGCTTCCGTAGCTCGGCAACGTAATCAGAAATGGACTCGCCTTCGACTTGCTGCCTCCTGTGGAACTTTGCTCGCTCGCCAATGACCGACGGTTTCGGCGACAGATGGTCCCCCAGGGTCTTCTTTAGCACCTCGAAGCTCTTGGCTGAAGGCAGCTCCGGGGCAACCAGCGATTTCAGAAGACTGTAGGTACTGGGGCCGATGATGCTCAGAAATGCATGTACTCTGTCACCTTCGGGAACGCGGTTGACGATTAGAAACGACGTTAGTCGTTCTTCGTACGACGCCCAGTCATTCTTGGAAACGTCGAATGGTTCCATCTGGCCCAGATGAGCAGCAAACTGCGTCGAACCTGCACTGGCTTCTTCGTTCATGATATCAGTCAGCGAAGAAAAGAAAAAGCAGCACTCTTCAATCGTCGATACTGAACAGAGGCTGAATACCGAGAACACTTGCCTTCCTTGACGCTGCGCAACTCTTCAAAATCCCATCCTCGTCGCCAGTTGTTGTATTGCGTGGTTCATGCGAAGGAGCAGACAAGTTTCCAGGGGCTTATCTCGACCAGCCACGCACCGATGAACATGTGGCAATAAACGTCGCTTCGCCCCTGGAAACTTGTCTGCTCCTTCGCATGAACCACGCAATACAACACAAACAATGTAGAGTTGTAAACGAGCTGTGGCTGCCGAAATAGCGGCTCGAGCGCTGGAACAGATCGCAGAAGTAGACGACAGTGAACAGGTGATAGCTAGCGCCACTCTGCTCGTACGTTCTATCCCTAGCGGCAGAAGGGGTGAACTAGACCAGGCGTGCTGGAGCAGGAAGATTTGTGCAGGTCTAGAGTTCAGTAGGTTGTGGTAGTTACGACGCTTGCTTTGGGATCTGGGGTACGCGCTTTCGAATCCTACCTTGGCTTATTTTTTTATTACTACCATTTTCTTTTTTTTTATTTCTCTTTGTTTGGCGGCGCCGTCGGTTGTGCCCCGATGCCGGGCGCCTACGCGAAGCGGCTGTCGTTGGGGTGTTGCGGAGCGCTCACGCGCGTGTACCAATTTCAAATCGAATTTTACCGTAAACCTGTTCAAGCATTAAATTCCATGGTATGATTTCATCCAGTATGACAGCTACAAAGGTCCCGTTCTAACCAGTTTTTGTGCCGAGTAGTCCCTTGTGTAGACCTTTTTGGTGCCAATGGGACCAGTATGAGCCATTTTAACTGGTTTAACTACCAAACGAGTCCCCTGTTTAGACCCATTTCTGTGTCGGCGATTCCTTTTTAAACCTGTCTGCGGGCCAAATAGGCCCCTGTTTGGTGCGAGTGCCCAGTATGAACCAGTTTGTTCGCTAAACGGGGCCCCTGTTTAGATCTATTTCTGTGTGGGGGGTCCAGTTTAAACCTATTTGCAAGCGAAACAGGACCCAGTTCAGACCCGTTTGTGTGTAAACTGGTCCTGTTTACACCTGTTTGTTGCTAAAAAGGTGCCTGTTAAAACCAGTTTAAACCTGTATAACCCTGTTTGAATTTAAATATGATTTTTTAGTAGGGCAGTCATCGATTTAAGGTCCAAGTCGACAACGCTTTCAACGCACAACGCGATACCACCGGATACAAACATCAGTTACCATGCCTAGAATGTGCTAGAAGAACAAGTCACCGTTCCGCCTCGCTCCAGCATAACGATTTCCGTCGGTATCGAAGTGCCTGCAGACATGGAGGGCGGCATCGAAGGCGATCATCACTTACTGCTCGACCGTGAAATTTGCGTTGCCAGAGGCATAGTTGAGCTACGTGAAGGGAAAGCAAGAGTGGTGCTAACGAACTTCAGCCCCAAATACATGCACATTAACAAGGGCGCCACGGTCGCCTACATCGACGAAATAGTAAAAGCCAGCAATGCTTTCGCCTTCTCGGATTCTCGCGCAGCTGCAACGACGACTGTAATACCTGAATGAACTTTCGATGTCAATCAGAAACTTCCCAGGCATAAGAAAGAACAGCTAACAACTCTGCTCCTGCAATACAAGAACTGCTTCTCGTCGTCGTCAAAAGTTCGACAAACCTCTGTCGCCAAGCACCGCTTCATAACTGACGAATATGTCCGCCCACTCCTTCAGAGCCCGTACCGAGTTTCGGCGCGCGAAGGCGAAGCCATAAGGCAACAAGTCGACGAAATGCTACACGACGACATCACCCAGCCGTCCAAGAGTCCGTGGGCATCCCCCGTGGTGTTAGTGAAGAAGGATGGAACCCTACGTTTCTGTGTCGATTATCGTCGCCTCAAGAAAATCACGAAGAAAAAAGTATACCCTTTCCCATGGATTGACGACGCCTTGGATCAACTCTACAACGCGAAGTACTTTTCGTCGATGAACCTCAAAACCGGCTACTGGCAAATCCAAGTCGACGAGAGGGACCGGGAGAAGACTGCCTTTATAACACCAGAAGGACTGTTCGACTTCAAGGTCATGCCGTTTGGTCTTTGCTCGGCACCTGCGACTTTCGAACATGTCATGGATACAGTACTGGCACGCTTCAAGTGGCAGACTTGCCTCGTCTATTTGGGCGACGTCATTGTGTTTGCCTCAAGCTTCGAGGAACACCTCCGGCGCCTTGAAACAGTTCTTCAAGCAATCAAGACGTCCGGACTTACGTTGAAGCCAGAAAAGTGCCGCTTCGCATACGAGGAGCTCTTGCTTTTGGACCACGTCATCAACAAGTCTGGAGTGTGTCCTGACCCACAGAAAACGGCGGCCATCAGTGACTTTCCTCCGCCCGCCGACAAAAAGGCAGTGCGTAGATTTCTTGGACTGTGTGCCTATTACAGGCGCTTCGTCAAGGACTTTTCACGGATCACCGACCCACTGACGTACCTCACAAAGGCCGACGTCGAGTTCAAGAGGGAGACACCACATGTCGAAGCATTTGAAGAACTGAAGCGTAGCCTGCAATCGCCGCCAATCCTTGCGCTTTTTGACGAAAACGCCGATACCGAAGTCCACACCGACGCAAGCAGTGTAGGACTCGGCGCCGTACTTGTGCCGAGGAATGACGGACTAGGAAGGGTTGTAAGCTACGCTAGCCGGTCGCTATCGAAGGCGGAAGCTAATTATTCTACAACAGAAAGGGAGTGCCTCGCCATCATCTGAGCTGCATCAAAGTTTTGCTCCTACCTCTATGGGAGGCCCTTCAAAGTTGTGAGTGACCACCACGCCTTGTGTTGGCTAGCTAACTTGAAGGACCCTTCAGGTCTCCTTACACGATGGAGTCTGAGACTTCAAGTATTTGACATCACCGTTATTTACAAGTCCGAGCGAAAGCACTCTGACGCCGACTGCTTGTCTAGCGCCCCCGTCGAACCGCCGCCACAGGACGACCAGGATGACGACACTTTCTTGGGACCCATCAGTGCCGAAGAATTCGCCGAACAGCGAGCCGACCCGGAACTAAGTAGCCTTGTAGACTACCGACCCGGAACTAAGTAGCCTTGTAGACTACCCGAAAGGCAAGACCGTCATTGTGCCGAAGGTGCTCAGGCGAGGATTGGCGTCGTTTTTCTTGCAAAACGACATTCTCCTAAAGAAGAACTTCTTGCCTCTCCGAGCCAACTGCATCCTCGTGGTAACCTCAGCAGTGCGTCCAGAGGTTCTGCAAGATCTCCATGACGACCCAATGGCTGGACACCTTGATTTTTCCCGTACGCTCGCAAGGATACAAGAAAATACTACTGGCATCGCCTCTCTGCCGATGTCGCCCATTCCGTAAGCAAATGCAGAAACTGTCAGCGACGCAAAACACCGCCGACAAGGCCGGCTGGACTTCTACAGCTGATCGAACCACCTCGGAACTGTTCCAGCAGATCGGGATGGACTTACTGGGGCCTTTTCCGACGTCGACGTCCGGGAATAAATGGATCGTCGTAGCTACGGACTACCTCACCCGCTACGCCGAAATAAAAGCCTTGCCCAAAGACAGTGCCGCCCAGGTAGCCCGATTCTTCATTGAGAACATCCTCCTGCGTCACGGCGCTCCAGAAGTCCTCATCACCGACAAAGGCACAACCTTTACAGCAGAACTAACTCAAGCCAACCTGCGATACAGCCAGACAAGCCATCACCGGACCACCGCCTACCACCCGCAGACAAATGGCCTCACTGAGCGCCTAAATAAGTCCATCACGGACATGCTGGCAATGTACGTCGACGTCGAACACAAGACGTGAGATGCCATCCCTCCGTACGTGGCCTTCGCATACACCAGTATTTATGCGGATAACTTTAAAAAAGAAGCCACTGCTGTATCGCTATGGCACAGAAAACGCTTTTTTGTCAGAGGTAATGCAATATAAGTACCTTGGCTTGCACATAACAAAGGATCTTTCCTGGTCAAAGCACCTTGACACAGTACTAGCAAACTGTCGCCGCAAGTAGTTTTTTCTAAGACGCGTATTAAAATCCTCCACACCAACCGTACGTCTATTGGCATACAAAACACTCGTCCGCCCCATTTTAGAATATGCTGTAGTTATATGGGACCCATTCACTAAAAGTGATATTGGAAAGCTAGAAAGATTACAGAAAAAAGCAGTCCGATTCATCTACAATACATATGGGCGTAGTTCTATTACTAACCTTTTACCTCGGAGCGGCTTGCCTTCTATAAGTGATAGAAATCTTGTATGCCGTTTAAAATAATAAATGCTCATTACAACATCGACAGTCTCACGTTATCACCTATACAACAGGTTACGCTACAAAACAGCGACATTCACTAGCTGTAACTCCATTTACAACACGTGTCAACTACTTCAAGTATTCATTTTTTCCTAGAACTAAAGTAGATTGGAATAAGCTGGCCGATAAAACTGTAGCACAGGACTCATTATCACTTTTCGAGACATATCTTTAATAAAAATCATTTTGCAGCTGCTGAAATTGTTAGTGATAGCACTGTTTCACTATATGATTGGAAAGTCGTTGAAGTAACGTTTTTTTTTTACTTTTTTCGTATTTTTTCCCTTCTTCTGCTCGCTTGTGTGAAGTGCTTGTTTTTACGCTTATGTGAAGCGCTTGTGTGAAGAAACCTTTGAGTGCAGTTCCCAATTTTTGTACTTATTTTGTTTTTTATGTAAAATTATTCGTGTACCACGCTGCTAAGATCTTGTTTAAGATCGCAGCATTTATAAATAAATAAAATAAATAAATAACACGGCCGTGCAAGAAACGACGCACATGGCGCCGTTCAACCTGGTATACGGAAGGAACCCGGCAACGACGCCCGACGCCATGCTACCGGGCGTCACCGACGAAGAAAATCTCGACATTGACACCTATTTGCAGCGTGCCGAAGAAGGTCGACAGCTCGCCCGTCTGCGCATCAAGAACCAGCAGAGGACCGACAGCCGACAATACAATCTTCGACGACGCTACGTCGACTACCAGCTCTGCGACCGTGTTTGGGTCTGGATTCCGATACGCCGACGAGGACTTTGCGATAAACTGTTGCGTCGCTATTTCGGACCATATAAGATCATCCGACGTATTGGCGCACTGGGCTATGAGGTCGTGCCAGACGGTATTTCGCAATCACAGCGGCGCCGCGCATGACCTAAAGTCATCCATGTGGTGCGTCTTACGCCTTTCTACGCCCGCTGACGAACTTAGGTCCTTTGTTGCTTTGTTATTGTTTTTTTTCCTTTTTGTACGCGTGGTTTTGTTCCACCGGCTAACAAATGTTAAACGTTATCGCTCGACGCAGGACGCGCCTGCATTGGAAGCTTCTCGGTCGTTATCGATGCTTCTATCCGTCTTTTGTGGTCACCGACGCTCATGTAATCTGATTGTATGAGCGACGCGAATTGTCTAGAACTTTCTGGAAGACACGCGAGCACCAGGGATTAATCTGGAACCTTCGATGACTCATGTATAAAAATCGACGCGTTTCGCCGCTGATCAGATTTCGACGATTTCCCAGTCTCTTGGCCGCTATCGTTGCACTTCCAGTGTAGCTTGCTTTTGTGGGCACCAGGTTCGCCCAATGAAAAATCAGTTTCGTCATGCAGAGTTTTACGACTGTTTACTTCAGCGTCACGACTACGTGACAATATATATATATATATATATATATATATATATATATTGTCACGTTGTCGTGACGCTGAAGTATACAGTCGTAAAATATATATATATATATATATATAGTGTTACGTGTAACTGATGCCCAAGGCTATTTCCACTTTATTTACAGGGAAGATAACGGAGGCCAAAATGGCGACGCTATATCAAGAGGAAACCCGTCGTCTTCCTTCTCCTCAGTGCAGCCACACTGTGGCGGCGGCTGTTCAGTATCATCACCCACGGCAGTAGAAGCACCATCCCGGTGCTCAAGCTACACATCCGCGGTGAAATTTGTGTGGTAGGGCTTAAGTCTCGCCACGTGAATGATGTCACTTGCAGCTGACAATGACGCTGAGAGTTCGGCGGTGATGATTTCATACGTGACATCGGTCACTCGTTGCACCACATGGTATGGTCCAGTGTAGCGCGACAGCAGCTTTTCGGAAAGGCCCACAGGGCGGATGGGTGGCCAGAGATGCACCGGAGAACCCGGAGAAAAATGCACGGCGCGATGGTGGCAATCATAGAAGCGTCTCTGATGCTCATGTGAGGCCTCTAGACTGGTGCGGGCGAGCTGGTGCGTGTGGTCGGTGGTTGCGATCGCGTCGCAGGCGTATTCAGAGGCTGAACGTGCGCGCGAGGGCAGCAAATTGTTCAAAGGCAGCGCGGGTTCTCGGCCAAATACGAGATAGAATGGTGAATAGCCAGCGGTGTCGTGACGCGATGAATTATACGCGAACGTCACATAGGGTAAATGAAGATCCCAGTTGTGGTGGTCGTCCGCAACGTACTTCGACAGCATAACGGCGATGGTCCGGTTGAGGCGCTCCCTGAGGCCGTTGGTCTGTGGGTGGTAGGACGTGCTGAACTTGTGCTTTGTCGAGCAGAAACGGAGGATGTCCTCGGCGACTTCCCAGAGAAAGCTACGGCCACGGTCAGTGAGTAATTGGCACGGAGCACAATGCACTAAAATGATGTAGAGAAGAAAGTCAGCGACGTCAGTAACACAACTTGTCGGGAGGGCTCTGGTGATTGCGCACCGCGTAGCGTAATCAGTAGCGACGGCGATCCATTTATTTCCGGAGTCCGAGAGAGGAAATCTGTTCCAAGAAGGTACCGACCAACACGGAAAATTGGTTCGGGTGGGATGTCGATTGGCTGGAGACATGTAGCTGGAAGAGTGGATGGTTTCTTCCGGCGCTGGCAGGGCTCACAAGCGGAAAGGTAGCGCCGCACGGAGCGCGCGAGACCCGGCCAAAAGAAGCGACGGCGTACACGGTCGTATGTGCGCCAGACGCCCAAGTGCCCAGCCAAGGCAGCGTCGTGAAGTTGGCGAAGGACAGTCGAACGCAGGTGTGATGGAATGACGAACAAAAGGTCAGGGCTGTGGTGATCGAAATTGCGGCGGTAGACTGTCCCCTCCATGAGGAGAAACATCTAGAGAGAGGCGTCACCCGGCGTTGACCCCAGAAGGTTGATGAGGACTCGTAACGAAGGATCGCGGCGTTGTTCGTTGCCAATTTGAAGCAACTGGGACACAGAAAACGGAAGTGATGGCGTCCGCATCAGCCGGTTCGTTGACGGGGTAGCGGGACAAACAATCTACATCCTTGTGCAAGCGTCCCCCCTTATATACCACGGAGAAAGTATACTCATACAGGCGTAAAGCCCAGCGAGCGAGTCGTCACGTGGGGTCTTTGAGCGAGGATAGCCAGCAGAGAGCGTGGTCATCAGTGATGACACAGAAGGGGCATCCGTCCGAGTATGGACAAAACTTCGCAATAGCCAACACAAGAGCGAGGCACTCACGCTCTGTGATCGAATAATTGCGCTCGGCGGGTGATAGAAGTCGGCTGGCATAAACTATAACTCGATCATGTACACGCTGGCGTTGCACTAACAATGCTCCTATGCCGTGAAAACTGGCATCAGTTAGAACTTCCGTTGAGGCAGACGGGTCAAAGTGGGCCAGGATTGGAGCATGGTAAGGAGAGTAGCGAGCTGCGAAAAAGATGCGGTATGGTCAGGACCCCAAGGAAATGGGACGTCTTTTTTCAAGAGGTCGGTAAGGGGACGTGCAATGGTCGCAACATCCTTTACAAAGCGTCGGAAATAAGAGAACAGCCCTTCGAAACTACGAATGTCCTTAGTAGACTTCGGAACAGGAAGGTTCGTAACCGCGCGAATTCTGGCCGGATCATGTCGCACGCCTCTGGCATCTACGAGGTTTCCAAGGACAGATATTTGGCGGCGAATGAGGTGACATTTTGACGAGTTCAACTGAAGACCGCCCCGGCGGAACACGTCAAGAATCACTGAAAGACGGCCAACATGGGTGTCGAATGTGGGAGAATAAACTATGACGTCATCCAGATAGCACAAACAGGTGGACCACTTGAACCCCTGAAGCAAAGATTCCATCATTCTTTCGAAGGTGGTGGGCGCTTTACAGAGACCGAAAGGCATCACCTTGAACTGATAAAGACCATCAGGGGTAACAAATTCAGTCTTCTCTCGGTCCATGTCGTCGACGTATATGTGCCAGTAGCCGTACCGTAAGTTGATTGAATAAAAATACGTGGCACCGTACAGGCAGTCTAGTGCATCATCAATGCGTGGCAAAGGGTAAACGTCTTCGTTTGTGATTTTCTTCAGGTGGCGATAATGGACACAAATGCGCGACGTTCCATCCTTCTTTTTGACAAGTACGACGGGAGTAGCCCAGGGACTACAGGAAGGCTCGATAATGTCCTTTTCAAGCATCTTTTTAACTTCCTGTTCGATAACAGCTCGTTCCGACGCAGAGACACAATATGGACGTTGGTGCACAGGGTTCGCATCGCCAGTATTTGTGGGATGTGTCACAACGGACGCTTGACCTAAGGGTCGATTGTCAAAGATGTCGTAATAGCCTTCAATAATGCGGCAGAGAGCTTCAGCTTGATCAGGTGTAAGGTCAAAGGGAACCATCTTCTCAATGTCGACGTTACTGCCATGAGATGACGTCACGGTATGGGCTTCAACCGTGAATGGCTCAGCCTCATCATCCTACAGACTGCTAATTATAGCCAATAAGATCCCCTGAGGCAGGACTTGAGCGGTTAGCGCGAAATTGACAAGGGGAAGGCAGGTGCGGTTGCCAGTAATTGTCAGCACAGTGTGCAGCAAGGTAACACCATGTGCAAGTATAACGGCCGGAATTAGTGCGACCACGTAAGTGCCGTCAGGTACAGCTGGTGAGGAAAACAAGTCGACATGTGTCACAGATCTAGTGACGTGGTAGGCAAATAAAATCCATGCAGCTCAAATGGCTTGGAGGCGGGTCCACAGGGTCCGCAAGAAGAGCAAAGTCAAGGCGAAGTGAGCTGGCCGAACAGTCAATGAGGGCAGAACGACTGCCAAGGAAATACAGACAGAGAATGAGTTCATGAGGGCAATGCTCGATGACGGTGAGTAGAACGGCGGTGTGTCTCTCAGCAAGACCGTGTAGCATTGCACGCAAACAACATGGACAGAAGATAGAACACGTATAACACACGAAGCGCAAACTATCAACAGTTGATAGGTTGCGCTTCGTGTGTGTTATATGTGTTCCCTCTTCTGTGCATGTTGTTTGCGCGCAATGCTACACGGTCTTAATGGAAAACCAACAAGGCCAAGTGGAAAGCCTACTGCAGTATCTCAGCAATGGTGAGTCGGGCAGAGCACATGCCAACAATAGCGACAGTCCCTCCGTTGGCGAATTGTACAGCTCGGTTCGGGGTAGGCGTCAGAACTTTCTTTAGCCGATGGCGAAGGGCAGTACTCATAATGGACACATGTGCCCCGGTTTCTATCAAAGCGCACACAGGAACATTGTGGACGAGAACGCCCAAAAGATTCTTGTTCGTTGGTAATGTGAAGCGAGGATTTCATGCCAATGTCGTCATTGGAGCTTCACCTCCAGAAACTGCACTGTCTAGTTTTCCGGTCGGGGGTGCGGCGAGTAGGTCTGAGGAGGAGCACGGCGTGACGGGGGCGAACGAGATTGACGGCGGGAGAGAGAAGGCGAGCAGGAGTAACGGGGTCGTGTCAGAGGTGTCGCAGGGTCAGATGATGGGTCGGGCATAGAAAGAGCGAAGGAAAAGGACGCGCTAGCGGCGCAAGGGTGGTAATCAGAAGAAAAGCGCGTCGGAGAACTCCAGCGGCTGCGGCAGTCGCAAGCCATATGTCCAATGCGGCGGCAGTTAAAACAGATCGGCTTGTCATCCACGGTTCGCAATTCGGACGGGTTGTGCTGTCCATAAGAGGAGTAAGAAGAGCGGGGTGGATACGTGTGGTGAGAAAGAGATTCCGAGCGCACGGAATGAACAGAGTGCAGGCCGACGTTGGATAACTCTTGGCGGACGACGGCCTGAATCAAGGAGATCGTCGCCGGAGAATGATCAGGAGACGGGAATGAAGGGGCCGCCGGTTGTGCTTCTTCGACCACACGGCGAATGATGCGAGTTAAGTTGTCACACCGTGAAGGCTAGAAGAAAAGGTCGTCACAGGATGACGTAGCAGCTATGTTGGGAAGTCGCGTGATGTGCTAGGATACCCGGCAGCTTTTAGCATGCTCGAGACGGCGGCACTCCTTGATGAACGTATCTACGCTGGTGACGTTGGCAAACACCAGTAAATTGAAGGCGTCGTCAGCAATGCCTTTGAGGACGTGATTAACCTCATCGTCCTCCGGCATGTTCGGGTCAGCCTTGGCACAAAGGGCCAAGACTTCGAGAATGTAGCACACGTAGGACTCGGTCGACGTCTGGACACGTGTGGCAAGGGCAATCTTGGCATTGAGTTGGCGACCGAACGGATTGCCAAAAAGGGCGCGGAGCTTCTCAGATCCCAGCTCGAGATCTTCGCTTAGTGAGTCTGGAACCATGCCAGTGGAGCTCCGTCGAGGTAGAATAGAACGTTGGCAATCATAACAGTCGGATCCCACCTGTGACTGGTGGTGACACGTTCGTATAAGCGGAGCCAGTCGTCGTCACCCGGATTTCCGACTCCAGTGAAAACACCAGGATGCCGAGTGGAGGGGGGGGGGGACGGTGACGTAGGTCGGAGCTGCAAGTGGTGACGCTTGAGTAGATGAAGCGCCGGCAGCAGGAGCTGATGTTTCAGTGGCGCCCTGGCAACCGCTGCGAAGCTCCATGACTGGTGGGGGAACGTCCGCACTGCCATCAAATAATGTCACGTGTAACTGATGCCCCAGGCTATGTACACTTTATGTACAGGGAAAATAACGTAGGTCAAAATGGCGACGCTCTATCAAGCGGGAACCCGTCGTCTTTCTTCTCCTGAGTGTAACCACATTGTGGCGGCGGCTGTTCCGTATCAGTATATATAATGACGGGGTGTCCCAGCTATCACGCAGCACGATTTAAAGAAAGACGAACGGCGTTACGCCAAGCAAACCTAGTGCTTATTGTTTCCAGTGTAGTGGAGTAGCCGCCAACAATTTTTTTCGTTCCTGTGATTTATTTGCTCATTGTAATTAATTATCTCACTCGAGAAGTACTGTCCTGATTATCAAACTTTTAATGAGAAAATTGTAGAACAGCATGAAAAACTCCCGATACAGCTTTCTGTTGCTCAATACGTGCTACATAAATGTGTTTTTCCGAGCGTGAAAAATGCCCGCGAATACACGCAAAGCGCCTCGAGTGGCCAGTCGCGTGGCAATTCTGCGTGTATTCGCGGGCTCCTTTCACACTCGGAAAAACACATTTATGTACCACGTATTGAGCAACAGAAAGCTGTATCGGGAGTTTTCATGTTGCTCTACAATTTTCTCATTGACACTTTGATAATGAGGACAGTACTTCTCGAGTTAGATAATTAATTACAATTAACTAGTAAAATCTCAGTAATGAAAAATTACTGGCGGCTACTCCACTGCACTGGAAACAATACGCACTCGGTTTGCTTCGCGTAACGCCGTTCTTTTTTTAAATCATGCTGTGTGACAGCTGGGACAGCCTATATATATATATATATATATATATATATATATATAATAAAAACGTGGGGTATATAAAAGCGTCAGTTTGCGAGCACGTCACTGAAATATAAAAATGTAGCAGTTTCGCCCGAAAGGCGCAGCATCAATTGCGATAGCAAATTAGTAGAGAGCTATTCGGGGTAGGGATGATAGTTTTATCGGCTGCATAAACTTGGACACATTGGCTTACTAACTGAATTAACAATCGTGGTGTCAGCGTGCACAAGCAAACATGAATAGATCACACTGAATGACCGCAGCCAATGACTGTCAAAACGCTGGCAGCAAGCGCAGGTTCGCGTGGTCTATCGCTTCAACGGAAACTGAGCGGGGAATGCACAGCGCATAGAAAGGTCAGAGCCGTGTGGAGATAAAGACGGTGCGGACGACCGGCATCCCCGGGCAAAGCGGAAAGGAGAAGTTGTTGGCAGAGGAGAAGCTGCCCCTCCCCCCCCTCTTCCCGCTTTGTTGCTTTCGCATGGGAGATTGAGTGGCAAGATACGCCTTTGGTGCCAGAGCACAGCGCCGCCCCGCCCCCCTCCCTCCCTCCCATACCGCCCACAGTCTTTTGCGCGACGGTCGCGTTTGCTGTCCGCCGAGCGTTCGCTCTCCGTGATAGCGCGCGGGGGGGTTTCGCCCTCCGTGATAGCGCGCGTCCCCCGCGCGCTTTCGCTCGCGCACACGGCGCGCGGCAACGATTTTATCGCCCTTGGAATCTAGACGGAACCTCACGGCGACGACGGCGACGGCGACGCCGACGGCAGAAATCCGGTGGAAGTGTCCATATAATTGCTATCGCAATAAAATCACAGGGAGGGCCGGCTGATATACAAATCAAAGTTCATCGCCACAGCCGCCGTGATATTCCTTGTAGAAGCTTCAACGTGCGCGATCTGTCTGCAGTGTGCATCCCAAGTGAAATCCACTGCGCCGCGTCTACGACGGTCACCGCGGCTCCACGTTTGTTTCACGTCGTTTCTGTTCGTAGTTGCTCAGAGTGGCCGGCCAAGGTCGGCCGCGAACACGAAGGCACGGCGGCGCTGCCCTGTCTAGATAGAACGGCGTCTAATCCAGTGTCCAGCATTTTGTAGGCGCGTGCACGTTTGCACTCGCCATATGAAGCTACTGGCGCAGGCGCCAGCTGTACAGTAATTGAACAATTGGTGACTGCGCATTAGTGAAATTTAGTTACAGCCAGGCGATCATGAATCAACTACGCCGATAAGCCCAATGCTACCACAATGACGTGAAGGCCAAACATTTTTTTACGCTGTGCACTCACCGCTAAAAGTTTTCACGTTTCCAGAAAAATACACACGTATCGCTTGCTATCACAGCTGTTTGTCAGCCTGGTCGAGATTAACCACGCCGATTAGAAATTTTTAAGCTCCATAGAGCCTGATACCGTCATTTTTGTGGGTAAAGACGGCAGACAGCCTCTACAAGATTTTAAAACATAAACGTTTAAAGCCACAAAACTTGCGACAATAACCGACCTTTTACAGCACAGCGAAAGCTTGCGAAGCGCGTCTTTGAGCCCATAAAACCTCTCTCGCCCCCTGGCGAGCGCTGTAGAAACTCGAGAGGTACGGCGACGCGCTTGTGGCGCTCGTTTGGGCACATCTCCTATTCTACCACCGTGATATGGACACTCCAAGTGCATTTCTGCCGTCGGCGTCGCCGTCGTCGTCGCCGTCGTCGTCGCCCTCAGGTTCCGTATAAAATCAAATGGCGATAAAATCGTCGCCGCGCGTCTTACGCTGTGTGTGCGAGTGAAAGCGTACGAGGGTGAGCCGGCAATCATCGCTCAGTCTAGCGCGCCTGAGGGAGGAAGGCATGCAGGCCGGAAGCGCGCGCGACGCATGGGGGTACGGAGAGGGATAGAGAGAGGGGGTGCGTTCTGCTTCGTCGGCTGCTGCTCATAGCGCGGCCGCGCCGCGCCCTATCTTGACAGTGAACTGCTATGCGGGCGAAGTGTGCGGCCACGCGGGCTTTACCTTCAAAGCGATCTGCGGTGGGGACAAAATGCACGCGCCGAGTGCCAGTGGCTTCGTATGCGCTCTGCTTTCGATGTTTAATTCTTGTTGAATCGAGACGAGAGACAGCCAGAAGGTCAATTTGCCCGCTGCTGTTGGCGCGCGTTCGCATTCCGGCGTTTTCACAGCGAGTTTCCGCGGCCATTGAGCGAGATGAGGTCAAGTTTGCCTGTGTGCGCGTGGCACCTTGCCTGTCTGTTTAGTTAGTAAGCGAATGTTTACAACTTTATACGGCCCATTAAATAAATTACTATCCTTGCTTTCTATAGCTGCCTACTAATTTTATATCGCCATCGTTGCTTCGCCTTGCGGACGAAACTGCGACTTTTTTTAGGGTAACAAATTCAACTGAAAGGAATTGTCTGACACGTTGCATATATGTGGCAACAGATATTACCTCAACTTTAGTGTTGGTCCGGCCAGGTTTTCCTTGCTATGCCGTGCTTCAGGATATTGCACTGCTGTCTTGGCGCCAGCCTTTGGTCAGATGATTCACTTGCATATTGTAAAGAAACGCAACTGTGGCAATATGTTGTACGAAAACGATTTTCACATTTATTTCTTGGTGCCACATGCATACCTACCACAAGTATAAGTCCTACCATTCACTGATACTAAGGGTTACCGCGTTCTCCTTGCTTTCATACATGCTACAAAACTTTTCAACTAACCAGGAAAACTTCTAAAGAAATTGTAGGAAGCAACATTATTTGACATACACCGCTTTCCGACTGACGTGCCGTGGCTTTACATTATCCGCCAAATGTCAGCTGTAAATCATCCGTTTCAACACCGAAAAAATAAGAAAATAGAAGACAAGGATCTGTTTTCTTTACGGGTTACGTACGAGTCAAGAAAGCTTCATGATTGAGTCTTCGTGGACATTTTGCTGACCTCTGCCCCTTCCTGCGCTATACTCAGTGTCAGTATATAAAAAAATCGTTCCATCTGGACAGATCGCCAAAAGACATCTCATGACTGCTCTCAATGAGTATAATATAAATCTCATTTTGTGTTCTGAAGATAAAACCACACTGTGAGCACTGCAAGTGGTCATCCTACTGGCGTTCAGTTATTAGATGTGGCTTAGTGAAACAATGTACCAGTTTTTTGTTGCAATATTGAGCATGCTCGTGCTCTTCATCCCCTCGATAAGACCCGAAGACCTCGGAAGTAATCCGACAGTTTCTAATGAAAACCCTTTAGAAGAGATTGGATTTAATATGGGAGAGGTTAGCCATAGAGATGACGGAATAGTAGACGGTGACGGCGAAACCTTCAATTTAACTATTCTTCACACCAACGATATTCACTCACGCATTCTTGAAAGTACAAAGCGTGGCGTGCAGTGCGATGACAAGGCACGTAACGAGAGCAAGTGCTTCGGTGGAGTAGCGAGAATTGCTAAATTGGTAAGTAAATGCCACTGTTTAAATTACATTAAAATATTCATTTGAATTGCAGCTGTGGGCAATAGAGCGGTTGCATAGTGCAATCTTAGTAGATAAATACAATATTGTAGAGAGGTAAGTAAAGGCGTAAGAATTTTAAAACAAAGCCCTGTGGTCTGCCCCTCGCGCATACGGTAGCAATCACCTTGTACACATAGTGTACTAGTATATATATTCCAAAGTACACAGGGCAGATTTTCGTGCAGTATAGCCCAGCATGTCGCTTCATCTGTTTAAAGCAATTTTATGACAGCTTGCTATTAGCAGTTGCTGACTTTCGCAATGAGATGTATTTTTGAAGAATTCGGTAATAATACATACCCTTGTTTTAATAAACTCGTTGAAATAAATTGTCAAAGTGCAAACAAATATGGCGCAGAATCTTCGCGCAAAACATGTATAAAAGTAGAGTAAAGCTACAAAATTAAAACAAGTGGAATAACATATTCATACTATAGGCAGGAAGGCGGTCATGTTGAATAAAGAGCTGCATCTTTATCTAGACCGGATAGCAAGCGATCTCATGGAAGCAATAAGTATTTCGGAACACTATAAGCGAAAAATATTATCTAGGTCTGAATTTTGACCTAGCCAAAATTTCGCTTCAAGGTTCAGCCACGCGAATCAGAAACCAACGGTCACCAGACTCGCGTCATGGATATTACAAAGTGTCAAAAGACAAGAGAGGTTCTAAGAAAAGCTGATATATTCTTGCAGAATCAGCCCTCGGCGAGCCCAGACTCTGTACCCAAAGCAGATCCATTTCACAGAATAACTATACCCTGAAATAGGGAAATAAGTTCACGGACAATTACGATACTCCGTTAATTCGAAATTTGAGCGCAGCTTGTACGTGTTTTCATTTCGCGATATATTGATTGGCGAGGACAATCTGTCTCGTGCAGCACGTTGCTAACGGAGCGAACTGTGGCGCCGCTGCCTCGCTAATCGGAAGATCGCGAGGGGCGGCGCGTGGGTGACGCGTGGACGCGATTCACAGCAGCCGCAGCAGGCAGACATCCGCTCATGCAGCACTTTTTTTCCATACATATTGTTATTATGATGATGACGATTTAATGGCATCCCCTTTGAAACGGGGCGGTGAAAAATAGTCGCCTATCCTGTTTGATTTAATCAACTGTGCTATACATGGTTTTTATCTAGCATTTTCGTATACACCTCCTTCATATTTTTTATTTCCTTCAAAATCTATCTTGTACCGCTACCTATGATGGTAAGAGGTCAGGTCGTATTAATCTCCTCCCAGCTTTTTTTTCACCAATACTCCAATGTCCCTTGCTTATCTCGACCGCTGACCGGTTGATGCTTCAGTCCACATTAAATCCAAGCGCTTCTGGAAGGTGTACGTTACCTACGGTTCTCACTGGGTGAATCCCTTAGGATGTGCTGAGTGGTCTCCGGATCTTTGCTGCAGCATACACATGCCTCATCTATATGCGAATATTTTCGCCGGTATGTTTTGGTCCTTAGGAAACCGGCTCGACCCTCAAATAGCTAGGCACTGCCGTTTGTGTTAGCGTTCAGATTTTCCCTTGTAACTTCTTTCTTCTCATTCTTGTAAATCTCCATGGTCCTTTTTGTTTTCATTCTTTGCATCCAATTCGCTGTCTCTGTTTCTCTCACACTCTTTCTGATCATTCATGGTTGTCTATTTACTTTTTCAATTACCCTGTACTTCGTTGCCAAGTTTCTTTACTTCTTCCTTCATTCTGTGTCCACGCTTTTCAGGTACAGATACTTGTGCAATTTAGCCTCCCATTTGTTTTCCTGTTGTTCCTGAGACTTTATTCAAAGCTAATTTTGCTCTGTGCTTCTCTCACATCAAAAGAGGCCCAATACATGTCACCCTGCACTGGGCCTCATCGATTTTCGGAGTTCCGGCAGGCCGCTGGAAGGTCCTGGTAGGAAGTCATGAGGGCAGGGATCCCAAGACAACTCGAAGCGGTTCGAAGTTTGAAAAATCGAACCCCAGAAAAGCTGGCCGCGGGATAAACTTAAATGCTACCAGTATGGCAGCGGCCGGCGTGGCCGGCGCGTGCGCGCGCTCGGTGTAGTCGGTTTATTTATGCGTTGCTAGCTTGAAAATATATAATTGCATTCGGGAATACGATCACTTCCATGATATTTCGCACGACTGGGCACAGGACACGCGCGGGGCACCTCACTTTGCACAGCGCTACAAACTGCCTGCGACGCGAAAGCGATCGCTCGAAAATGCCTCGAGGACGTCGGCCACCGGCGACATTTGAAATTATTTGACAAGACACGAAAAAGCAGGATATCGGGTACGTCTTATGTGCATAAAATGTCGTGCCGACATGTTTGAATTTGATTTCAGAATGTTTGTTTTGGCTGGGGCTGCGGTTGGCGCATGACAATGCACGCCGCTTGTGACCAGCGAAAAGCATCACACGAAAAATATTATTGGTCGATCGTGAGAACAATAATAAAGGTAATGTACGAACGTGTGGCTCATTACTCATGTCAACCAGTGCATAATTCATTTAACGTAAACGGCCTATATAGTTAGAACGCATCGGTTTCGAGCTACCACCCAAACATACGATGGAGAGACGGAGCGAACACGGGCTAGCTGAGACGCCTTCGCTATCTGGAGAAAAAAGATATCGCCGCATATACCCTAGCGATATGAAAAGGGATACCACCTGAAAAAAAGATGAAACGAAAAGGCACCGCAATGTGTGGGAATGAGCGTCTACAACTTCGCAGACAACTTGCGCGGAACACGATGAAGAGACCATGGAAGCATGATCGAGAGCGCGGCGCGCTGTTCACGGCCGGAAGGAAAGAAGACTTCGCTGTACACACACACACACACACACACACACACACACACACACACACACACACACACACACACACACACACACACACACACACACACACACACACACACACACACACACACACACACACACACACACCACACACACACACACACACACACACACACACACACACACACACACACACACACACACACACACACACACACACACACACACACACACACACACACACACACACACACACACACACACACACACACACACACACACACACACACACACACACACACACACACACACGCACGCACGCACGCACGCACGCACGCACGCACGCACGCACGCACGCACACACGCACACAAACACACACGCGCACACACACAAGCAAGCTTCAAATGGTTCGCCGTCGCTCGTATGGCACCGCCTCGCAAAGCGGAACGGTGCGTTAGAATCGTAGTAAGATAACGCTAGAAGTAATGAAATCAGCGATCCACGCACCGCGCTGACGTCGGGAACCACGCCGACGAGTACGCGAGCGCTCACCAACGCGCTCACTGAGACGTAGTCCAAAACAACGTCAGCCGCGGCGGCGGGCGCTAGCGTTCGATGCAAGCCAGGGACGCTATAAGGTAAAATGATTCGAAGCTGTTCTGATTCCAAACTCCTGGCGTCAAATTTACGTAATCACCGCGCAAGCATCCGGCGGTGACTCTCAGCGTTGTCTGAACAACCCAATCAAACACTCTCCTCGTTTATAGCAGGTCACCTTTGTTCGCTTTCAAAACCAATCACATTGCCTTCACTCAGCAGTTTTTCTCATCGAATTGGCTGACAAGAGCCGAGGAGCACGCTCTAGTGGAGAGGGGTTCGATGGGGCCGATCCAGCACAGTGAAAATAGTTAACTGCATGAAGAGGGTGGTGCCGGCTTCTCCGATTGGTCCGCTTCGCCTTATACTTAGCATACGCTGGCTGGTCGAAAATCGCGGCGGCGTGCAACGGAAGGATAAGAATGCCGCTAAAGCGGATCATCAGCAAGGAAGAGTTGGTACAGCGATGTCGTATGCCGAAAGAGCTCGATAACGTTTTACTTCCACGCGAAAAGGTTTAACATGCGAACATTAATACATGCTCACCGGCAGGTGCGAGTAGCGAGGGCCTGAGCGATGGGTGGGCAGCCATCTTCTTTTCCTTTCGGAACGGGGCAGTATGTGGGTATTCAGAAAATTTTTCACTTTTGTTCGGTATATTAATGCATTTTTTTTCGCGTACACGTCACTTTGACGTGGTGAGTTTTCGCGGTTTTGTGAGGTCACGTGATAGACAGGCAAAGTGGCGTAGCCAGAAAACATTGGACCAATAGCAGACGGCTCATGGTGAAAAGGCGTCGAATCAGAAATCATTATTTTTCTTTTGTGCGGTTTAATCATGCATAATAAGTGAGTACACGGTATATCATATGGGGAGCTATCGCGATTTCGTGACGCCACGTGACAGACAGGAGAAGTTGGGAGTGGCCCGAAAATGTTCTGACCAATCGTGGAGGCTGATTGCAGAAATTGGATTCAAAACAGTGTGGAATCATTTTACGTTGTACTGCGCCAGTTGGCTGAGCGAGGTAAAAGTCCTCAAGCGCCCGCGTTGCATTCCGTCAATTAAGACCCCAGAAAGATGTGGCGAGCGCTCATCACCTCTTTTTGTCATCTGCTATCCAGAGAGCTTCCAGAGAGCAACCATACCAAAATCATCCTGGCTGGTTCTGGCAGCCTGCGGGCAGTCAGAACCGTCAAGCCCGAGTAAAACGAACGCGCGGCGGAAGTGCGTCACATGGTGGGCGGAGTAACCCGAGAAAAACGAAGGCGCTCTGGCTGGCTCTGGCAGCCCGCGGGTAGCCAGAAGTGTAAAATCGAAGCCCACTGCCTCATTTGTTGTTTTACCATGGGCTCCCAAAGCCAACCGGCCTGCTGATCTTTGGTTAACTTACAACCTAGACGAGGTATTCTATTTTAATCATAGAATGGTATTTTTCAACCTTAGCGCTGGCACCATTCCTCCTTTCCGCATTCCACGCACCACCTCATACTTATTGTGGCCCCACAATGCTCTTTGTGTCATTATGGCTGTCTTTCCCTTGCCTTTTATTTTCAGATTAGCTTGGTGGGCACTTTAGTAAATCTTACCTCCGTTTATGTATGTGACGAGGTGCTTATATCGCTTTACCATGGGTATGACTTACTGTTGAATTGACACCACGCAATTACGAGTCTCTTCATTAAAGTTCATAATTCCTGATTTCTCTGTGCTGAACTTAAGGCCTGGCTTTGACGCTGCGTTGCGACAGATATTCGAAAGTATCTCTAAATCCCTTTATTTTCCTCTTGTAGCACTATGGCATCCACATATATCACTCCAGATACCTTCTGTTGAATTTGTCTATTGCGCATGTAGGATAAACCAACCCCTAATTCGCTGTCTTCCAGTCGTCTTTCTTGTCGTTAACGTAAAGCGTGAACAATAGAGACAGAATACATCCTTGCTTCTGTCCTTGGTGAATTCCCACCACTTCATTACCTTTCCATACAACTTGTACTTGGCTGTCTCTATTACTTCCTCAGCAGCTCCATGAAATCGTCATGTATGCCTTCGTATTGAAGAATATCCCACAACAATTCCCTGTTTACGTTGTCATAAGGTGCTTTAATATCTAGAAATGCTATCGATAAAGGTCTTTTCTGAGCTACTGAAATATCTATGCACTGAGTCAGTACAAATATATCCTCTAAGCGTCTGCCTGGCCTGAACCCATTCTGTAGTTCGCCCGATCGTTTTTCTCCACCCACTTCGACAGTTCAAATTTTATGGCTTGCATTGCCATTCTATATATCACCGACGTTACTGTAACTGGCCTGTACGAGCTCGTCATATCCTTATCTCCTTTGTGTTTGTAGATGAGGTTCATCTTTCTTTTACGCCATCCAACGGGAATTTTCTTTGTTCTAATCACTTGCTCTATCGCATTAGTCAGCAGTGCCTTGCTTTTTGGACCGAGGTTTTTGATTAGCTGTATTGGGATTTCATCGGGTCCTGCTGCGGTGTTATGAGGGGCATTTTCTGCTGCCTTTTTCCAATAAAAGCTTTCTATACTAAATTTTGATCTCTAGGGCTTCTCTGTTGCAGCTGGATCTGTTGTCTGAACTACGCTTTTTCTCGTGCCGAAGTTATCCCTGATAACGTCTCTAACGTACCGCAACGCATCGTATGCTTCGTAGATGTTGCCGTCTTCATCCTTCATAGCCGTTTGCGAGTTTTTAGTTGGAGCTCCGAGTGCTTTCATAAGATTCCAGAATCTTTTTGGGGCTCCTTTGTGTCTTTTGCGAATGTTATGCACACAACGTTCACTTGCGCATTTAATTTTCTCTTCCACGACCTCACTCGCCATCTGGATTTTTTGGCTTGTCGGTGATTCCTAGGCACCTCCTCGAGCTCTTCTACAGCTTGCTGTATTTCCATGTTCCGCCACTTACGTGGTTTGCTCATTCCTATACAACAATTTTCTTTCCGTGTCTGCCTCATTTCCTGCTGTATAACGTCTACCAGTTACTTACATTCCCAGACTGCTGTAGGAAAAGCCTCAATTTTCTTCTTTGTGGTTCTTGCGATCTCTGTTATTTGCTCTTCATTCATTATTAAACAATTGTGATTGTTCGTGTTAGTAAGTATCCCGAACTTTAATGTTTGGATTCCTGTCCATGGCCACTACCCAGGCTTCTTTTTTTCAATTTCGTCTATTACCATTTGGTCTACTTGTTCGTAGACCATTTCCGAGTCTAAGGCGTAGTCGATACATCATTACCTCTTTGAGCATTGCCACGTTATCTATCCATGGCACTTAGTCTCTTTGTTAACTACAATAAGCTTCTGTTCATCATATAGATCCAGCACTAGAGAACAGTTGTAATAAGTATATCCGTCTAAATTGTCCATACGAGGGTTCATATCTCTCACTACTATCACCTGGCCCGATTTCTTGACTCATTAATATCGCTTCTAATGCAATAAATCAATTCCTATTTTTTTATCTGCAAGCACTACCTCTCCATAAGTAAGCTGGCATGGCGCTCTTTGGCCATACCTGGTCCTTGCGCCACTAAACAACACACATTCATTCCATAAGTAGGCTGCTCCCAGCCACATCTTTTGGCCTTGCCATGTGTCGCTAATCCATAAACACTCCTTATATGTCTATTTTACCCTTTGCCACTTGAGACCTCGCCTAATTATTATGCTTACACCTATGACTTTCCTTGACCCGGTCATTCTGTTGCACCTTTCCCATACAGAATTGTGAACAGGCGGCTGCTGCACATCACGTAGACCGTTTCGGTCAAGCTTGCTTCGTCATTCAGCTGCGTTTTTATTCCCAGCTATTTTTATGCTTGCGATCACCCTGCTTGTTTATGTAACAAATTTTACCTTATCCATAGTGCGTCTTTTCCTAATATCTTGTGGCCTTATTCTGCCCTTTACTTGTGTGACGCTATATTGAATAATTTTTCTTACTTCCTGATTGCCTAGGGCCTGCTTAAGAAAGGTGAAGCCCGCGCCGCAAATCTGTATCCAGCCGGTGTTGCTACACATTCGCTTAAATGTATTCGATAACGCACAAAAGCGCCTTCGCGGCCTGCTCGGTGCACTTCTCGGTTTATGTCAATGATCGTAAAATTGATTGCTTTAGCTAGCATCCAAATTTTCCTGTTTACGGCAAGTACTACCCTTTCAATCGCAAACCCATGCCTTTCAATCTCTGCCACCATGTACACTGCGGTTTGTACTTCCTTTGAAACATTTAGTAGGTCGGTGTCCCCTTTGGCTTTTTGTTTCATGATCCCTGCTCCTCGGACTTGCACTACGTCAATCACTCCGCCCATTATCACCACTAGGTGTCTCTCCTCCATTGTGTCCCAAATGCGTTCCTGGCTTTTACTATCCCCTCTCTAGTCGGCTTTCCCGGAAGCGCGCTAACCTGCACTCGTACGCCTGCAGCCTACCTACTCTGTTATCGCCGGTTCTACTTTCCGCATGTTGGAATCGCCAACGAAGACAAGTTCATGCTTTTCCTCCTCGCCACCCAAAGCTGCGCCTGAGGCCGCGTCGCCGACCACTCCTGTCTTATCGTCACACTTCGCTTTGTTGCCTTCCGTGGCCAGCACGTCAAAGGTGGCCCTATCGTGACCACCGCTGTCGTTTCCGCCACTGCTATCCGGCGTGGTGGTTTTGGCTTCCTTAGCTGTTCTGCATCAGAGCCGGCTCCATTCGCGGTACTTGCATCGATGTGTTCACCATTGCCTTGCATAATGGTGGCCCTCAGCTTCATTTCTACGCTGGCTAGCTTTTCTTGTACATCCTTCCTCTGCTTCCGCTCACTTATAAGTTTATTTTCTAGCTTTCCAAACCGCTTAACTAGCGAATCCTTCTCTTGCTCCAGACTGTCTAGCCGCGATCCTAGCACATACACCCTACATGTAAAATGTGCACCGTTCCCTTCGCGTACTGACTCAAACCGCCTTTCTTCCAACGCTTAAGAACGCTCGCACTCAGAACAATGCTCTCGTGGCTCCCCTCTAGTACCAACCATCATCTTGTACTAATAGGGCGCCGTACAAAGTTACCCTATTCTGCAAAAAAAAAAACAATTATTCGTTACCTACTTATATCTGAGCAAAAAAGACCAAGAAACTGAAAAGCATGCCAAAAAATGTCACAGTTTCGCCCTAAGGGCGAAGCAATGAATGCGATAGCAACACAGCAATGTCCTACGAAGTAAGGTGAGCGGCTTTGGTAGCAATATGAATTGTAGTAAACATGAGCTGATTAAGTAAGCAGGTGTGCTGCGGCGTAAGTAGACCGACATGAAGAGAGACTCGATGACCACGAGAAGGCGCGTGTGAAACGGTGGTGTTGATGAGAAGCGCTTCCCATGGGCAGCGCGTGCGAAGGGACACACCTGTAGCGCTGCACTGCCGATGCGGGCAGCATGACTTGTGTAGCGTGCGTTGGAAAATGTGGCCCGACTATTACTAAGTGAATGAACAAGCGTGGTGTGAGCGCGCACAAACAAACATGAATAGATCCCACTTAATGACTGCAGACGACTGTCAAAACGCTGGCAGCAAGCGCATACGCCGCAGCGGGCGAAGGTACGTGCGGTGTATCGCTTCAACAGAAACTGAGCGGCGAATGCACGGCGCATAAAGGTCAGAGCCGTGTGGAGATAAGAGACGGTGCGGGCGAGCGACGAGCGCGGTTGTTGGCAAAGTATAACTGTCCCCCCCCCCCCCCCCCCCCCGCGCTCCTTCCGGCGCTGGCTTCCCGCTTCCTTGCTTGCGCGTGGGAGATTGAGTGCGTTCGCTCTCCGTGATAGCGCGCGTCCCCGCATGCTTCCGCTCGGGCATACGGCGCGCGATGAAGATTTTATCTATACGGAACCTCACGGCGACGAAGACGGCGACGCCGACGGCAGAAATCCGGTTGAAGTGTCCATATAATTGCTATCGCAATAATCATCTATAAAGATTGCTCGGCTATCCAAACACTCCTAAATAACAAATGGGTGAAATATCAAATACAAGCTTATCGTTTTGGCAGGCCGCTCACCCAGCGCTGAGAAGCCACTTCCAGTCGCCACGTCCGTTCCCTTCGGCTTTACTCGAGAGAGCCTCCTCCCGCGCGATACTCTGGCGCCATCTCGTAGCTATCGTGGCCGCAAAGCCCGTCTTGCGCAGCACTACGCTTTTCTCCCCCCCCCCTTTTACCATAGCCTCCTCCTCCGCTTTCCTCCTCGTGCTCTCTGCGCTATCGCCGTCTTTCAACTCCCGTTGCGCTCCATGTTTATTTCACCCATCGCTGTGATTGTACGGTTACGAGTGACAACGCCAGCGCCGACGCTCACCGCAGGAAAGAGGGCCTCCTGCAGGAACTGGCCCCTTTCTATAGAGCTGTGCTCGAAAAGCGTCCCATAGCACTCGCGCATTCAAATCGGTAATCCCAAGGGCGGCGCCGTGTGACGACACTGTGGAGGCATGCAGACGCAGACGAAGAGATGCGACTCAGCTGACACACGCAATCAAGGCGATCCCGTACCTCCCTCATTATGGTGGTGCCATATAATTTGGGCGCCTCAAGACACAAATTTCTGCGCACTGGAAATATTGGATGACTTTTTTTAATAAATAGCTATCAGGTATTTCTCAGAAACGTGCGTAATAGTGAATGCAGCTTCCCTGAAGTGCTCAACTCCATCCAGAGCGGAGCAGGTCGCAATTGCTATGGCACTCCTAGACAGCAGCAAAACACAAATCTTGACTGATTCGAGATCGGCAGTCAGGGCTTTCGCTTCAGGGTCCATTGCTGAGGCGGCTCACAAGATTCTCAAGAACAAGATCATCTCTACGCATACCTTCACGTGGTTTCCGGCGCACCTCGGCCCCCAGCTTGACTCCTTGCCCAATCTCAATGACATCGCCCACTCCCAAGCGCGTGCACTAACCCACCGCGCGGGAGCAGGGGCAAGCTCAGAGGCCCGGGGTTCTCGAGTTTCGGGACACTCTCATTACTTTCAACGAAATCACTAAGCACTATCACCTGGGTAGGAGGACTTATCCTCCACTTCATAGCAAACTGGCTAGACCTCTGTCTTCCACATTACGCATGCTTCAGACCAAGTCTTATCCCAACCTGGCCCTTTTTCATTCGATCACTCCAGAGGCTTTTAGCTCTAGTTGCCCCGACTG
>NC_051158.1:173440024-173496131 GCF_013339745.2 Dermacentor silvarum
AAAAATTCCAATGTCAAGGCAAACGCTCGGCGTTCAGCTGCACTGTCGTGGCATGCAACTACTGCACTGGGCGGATTGTTATGATTCAGCAGTTTGCGTTACCACCGCAAGTTTCTGTAACATACAAAGGAGACCAGCTTCCAGCCTGAAGCCAACCTGAACTTGGGGCATATATTGAACTTGTCACATTAAAAGGTTAATGGTCTGTTAGACGCTTGTGGAATTACCTTCTCATACCGTGGCTAGGCATTCAGAAGCTACCTCATAAAGAAGAAAATTTTGCTGTTTGTATGCCAATTTTAGGAGATGAAGTACGGTATGCAATACATAAGTGTGACCGATTAGAGGAACCAATATAGGTGCACAGGCAATAGTGTGAGAAGTGAGCTTCACAAGACTGCATAATAAAAATGACAAAAAGATACACATCTCGAGACCTCATGCTTCTCAACGATTATCTCAAAAATCCAATCTGACTAGATTACTATACAGTCTGTGCACAGTATATCATGCAGTCACTCCTCAGAGTTATATTTAGTTCAAGGGAGGCTAGTTAAAGGTAAGTTCAATAAACTGAGGGCTCTCAAGATGACCAAATGTGAAATGCAAGTGATTTGCCACTAGAAATCATGAAAGTGGCACAGACAGTAAAAAGATTGCATATTACACAAACATATCCTACAACACACAAGGCAGTGACCGTTTTGTACGCACCTTTGTGAAAGCACGCAGATCAGGTGCTTTATCGGGATGCTCTCCAGCTTGCAGCAGTGCTGCAGGTTCCTGCGGGATGCCTGCAGAATCCGCATAGCGTTCAACTGCAAGAAATGAATTTATTGCAATGTGAATCTGGAAACCTGTCATATCTGCGTAATACTGAATTGCAAAAACAGCCTCACACAAGCAGCTACATTGTTGTGCGTCTCGTACAAATATCTCATCATTATATCTCAGGAGGTTACACGGTCATTTTGTAACAAATGAGATTCCAGGCGGGAATGCAGCAAACATAAGACTACCAAGAAAATCACCTAAACTCAAATATGTAGTAAACCAAAACAGCATTGGATTATGAAAAAATTATTGATCACATGAAGTCTTTTGAACCCTAGGCCGTGTTTGTATAGCGATGGTATTCGTTCTCGCTCTTCATCAGTGGTTTGACCGATGCTCCGCCCGTGTTATGAACTGGAATAGCCGGCCGTTCACGGTGGGTGGTAAGAGTGACGTAGGATCGAGCACAATGTATCACTACGAAACCGCAGCCCTTACTTTAATACTGCAATGCACAGTCATTACCTATGACTGGAAGAGCTGACAAACTGTCCTTTAGATGAATACGTATATATAGTAAAAGCCAGCGTCTGATTTAGATGTCTCGATTAAAAAGAAACCTCGTCATTGCAATATCGGCGTATATCTGCCCTGCAGTATAAAACACGACAGGTTCTATAGTTCAATATAGAATTCAGACAGGTTCTCGCGACGCGGGCCTTCAAAGTGAACTGTATACAAAAAAAAAATCTTCATACAAGCAATATGTGAGCAAGCGTCAAACATAGCTGCCTGTGCCAACGCGTGAAGCCCATGACACATCGACGTATGCACAGCTCTAGTGAACTCGCGGAAATGCCTATATAAGGAATAGTATTCTGCCGGGAAACTACCCAACGAACAGTAACTTGCAGTGTTTCCATAACTGTGTTCCCATTCAGTCATAGGAATCAGATGGGGTAGCATACTTCACAGGAAAATGCATGTACTCGACAACATCAACGGTAGCTTTCGTAAAATTGCGTACGAAATATGCACAGAAACATGGACAACTTACGCTCAGAATGCGCCTTGCTCTAGTTACACAAAGCTCATTAGATGAACCATAAGCTACAACAACGCGCACAATTTTGGCACCTAAAACCCATAATTAAAAAAACGCGCACAAGCGCCAAACTTGCTTACCTTTCAAGACGTAGTCTTGGTACCGTGGTACCGTGGCACCAACTTTCCTTGGGACTGAAACACTGTAGAACTGCCGATGAACTACATCACCACGAAAGCACAACCTTCAGCAAAATTTTCCATACACTGTAATTCGAAGCCCCAGTACCAGGACTTTCACCAGAGAGCGCGGACAGGCGGGAACAAAGGCAGCTCGGACGGGCGCTGTACTAAGACACTCTTGACACTGGCGTATCGCACGATACACACGGCGAACACACAGCATTTCACGAGTCCAGAGGTTGTGCGATGGTTAATGCACACAATAAGGAGCACATTTTGCCTAGGCACTTCTAATATAAAATTCAACTACCACCTCACTGCAACGAGCACTCGCGCACAGCCAACGTGGTCCATACACTACAGTACTTGAATTCGATTGGATTTATTGGCAACGATGATGATGATGATGATTTATTAGCATCTCCTTCGAAACGGGGCGGTGAAAAATAGTCACCTAGCCTGCTTGATTTAATCAGGTATACTATACATGTGCTTTATCTAGCATTTTCGTATACCTCTAGTTATTCTTCTTCTTTTTCAAACATTTACCTTGTACCGCTACCTATGATTTTAAGAGATCAGGTCGTATCCATCTTTTCCCTGATTTTTTTACACCAGTACTCTAATCGCCTCTTGCTTATCTCTACGGCTGATCTGTTGATGTTTCCCTCCACTTTAAACCCAAGCGCTTCTGGGAGTTGCACGTTACCTACGGTTCTCGCTGGGTGGATCCCGTCGCATTCTATCCGGATGGGCTGAGTGGTCTCTGGATCTTTACTGCGGCATACACATGCCTCATCTAGTTACGGACATTTGTTCCGGTATGTCTTGGTCCTTAGGCAATCGGCTCGAGCCTCAAATAGCAAGGCACAGCCCTTCGTGTTATCGTATAGATTTCCCGTCTAATTTCTTTCTTCTCATTATTGTAAATCTCCATTGTCCTTTTATTGCGATAGGAATTATTTTATTGCGATAGCAACTTCAACCGGATTTCTGCCGTCGCTGTCGCCGTCGTCGTCACCGTCGCCGTGAGGTTCCCTATAGAGAAAATCTTCACTGGGCGCCATATTCCCGAGCGGAAGCGTGCGGGGACGCGCGCTATCATGGAGAGCGAACGCACTCAATCACCCACGCGCAAGCAAGGCAGCGGGAAGCCAGCGCCGGAGGGAGCAGGGGGGGGGGGGGGGGGGCGCACTTCTCTGCCAACAACCGCGCTCGTCTCTCCGCCCGCACCGTCTCTTATCTCCCCACGGCTCTGACCTTTATGCGCCGTGCATTCGCCGCTCAGTTTCCGTTGAAGCGATAGACCGCACGTACCTTCGCCGCTGCGGCGTTTGCGCTTGCTGCCTGCGTTTTGACAGTCTTTGTCTGCAGTCATTCAGTGTGATCTATCATGTTTGTTTGTGCGCGCTCACACCACGCTTGTTCATTCAGTTAGTAATAGTCGGGCCACATTTTCCAACGCACGCTACACATGCAATGCTGCCCTGATCGGCAGCGCAGCGCGTACAAGTGTGTATTCGCATCTGCACGCGCTGCCCACGGGAGGCGCTTCTCATCAACGCCACCGTTTCACACGCGCCTTGTCGTGGTCATCGAGTCTCTCTTCATGTCGGTCTACTTACGCCGCAGCACACCTGCTTACTTAATCAGCTCATGTTTACTACAATTCATATTGCTACCAAAGCCGCGGACCTTACTTCGTATAACATTGCTGTGTTGCAATCGCATTCATTGCTTCGCCCTTAGGGCGAAACTGTGACATTTTTTGTTTCCATTCTTTGCATCCAAATCACGGTCTCTATTTCGCTCACTTTCTTTCTGATGACTCCTGGTTGTCTATTTACAGTTTCAATTATCCTGTACGTGGTTGTCAACTTCCTTGTCCTCTTCCTCCATTCTGTGTCCAGGCTTTTCATGTAGAGATACTTGTGCACTTTAGCCGCCCATTAATTTTCAAACATGTTCCTGAGCCTTTCTTCAAATCTAATTTTGCTCTGTGATTCTCTGAATTCAAAAGAGGCCCCAACCCATGTCACCCTGCACTACCTCATTTGTGGTATTACCGTGGACTCCTAAAGCCAACCGACCTACTGATCTTTGGTTAACTTCCGAACCCGACAAAATATCCGCTTTTAAGCATAGAATGGCATTTGCGAATGTTAGCGCTGGCACCATTACTCCTTTCTAGTTTCCACGCACCACCTCATACTTATTGTGGCCCCACAGTGCTCTGTGTTTCATTATTGCTGCATTCCGCTTCCCCCTTTATTTTCAGATTATCTTGGTGGTTGCTTGAGTAATTCTTTCCTTCGTTTATGTGTACGACGAGGTACTTATATTGCTTCACTATGGGTATTATTTGCTGTTGAATTGACACCACGACGTTACTCGTCTCTTCATTGAAGATCATAATTCCTGATTTCTCTGTGCTAAACTTAAGGCCTAGATTTGTCGCTGCATTCCCACAGATATTCGCAAGTATCTGTAAATCTTTTTTTATTGTCCGCTATTAGCACAATGTCGTCTGCGTACATCAGTCCAGGGACCTTCTGTTGCACCATTTGTCTATTACGCATGTAGGATAAATCAAAACCTAATTCGTTGTTTTCCGGTCGTCTTTCTATACCCTTAAGCGTAAAGCGTGAACAACAATGGTGACAGAGGGCATCCTCGCTTCAATCCTTGGTGAATTCCCACCATTTCATTACCTTTTCGACCTTCCCATACCACTTATACTTAGTTGTATCTATATATCTCCCTAAGCAGCTGCACGAAATCGTCATATATGCCTTCGTGCTGAAGAATATCCCATAAAAGTTCCCTGTCTACGTTGTCATAAGGTGCTTGAATATCTAGAAATGCTATCGATAAAGGTCTTTTCTGAGCTACTGAAATATCTATGCACTGAGTCAGTACATACATATCCTCTAAGCGTCTGCCTGGCCTGAACCCATTCTGTAGTTCCCCCAATACATCGTTTTTCTCCCCCCACTTCGACAGTTCCAATGTTATGGCATGCGCCATGCATTGCCATTCTATATATCACCGGCGTTGCTGTAACTGGCCTGTACGAGCTCGTCTTATCCTTATCTCCTTTGCCTTTGTATATGAGATTCATCTTGCTTTCACGCCATCCAACGGTAATTTTCTTTGTTGTAATCACTTCCTAAACGGCATTAGTCAGCAGTGCCTTGCTTTTTGGACCGAGGTTTTTGATAAGCTGTGTTGGGATTTCATCGGGTCCTGCTGCCGTGTTGTTAGGGACATTTCCTGCTGCCTTTTTCCAATAAAAGCTTTCTATGCTAAATATTGATCTCTCAGGCCTATGTGCTGTTGCTGGATCTGTTGCCTGAACTACGCTTTTTTCCTCGTGCCGGAGTTATCCTTAATAGCGTCTGTGATGCACCGCAGCGCAACAAAACACCGATTCGCATCGCTTCAGGAGCATGGCCTTCGAGATTCGCATTTGTCACTCAGGGGAAGTCGTAGCTCAAGCATGAGCCAATCCACGCGCCGCCCTCTCGGTTCCGTCTGCTCGAAATGGCGGACGGCCTACGGGCTAATATGACACATACTGAGCGCATATTCGTGGTCACTGCCCATTTACACGTTAATTATGGCGCCAAGTGTTGTGTTTTCGAGAATATGTGCCCTCATCTTGAATTGGTGAGACCATATTTTCTCTTCAAGTAAGAAATAAAGCTGACAAAACGTGGCGATGGCTGGCGTGCTACCGCAGCTGAAGCTTCGGCTGAAGTCCAACAGGTGTACTGCTTGCCTGCAAGCGTAAACATACAGATACGGCCATGCCGGGTACACAACTGACAATCGTAAGTTATTCACTATTGTGCCGAAGCAAGCATTTAAGGAGTCTGCGCTGCCGTACGAATTCCGCCAATATATCGACACAGTGATCACCCACAGCTTTGAAAAGAAATCCTCTTTTAACAGCGACCGCAGGTACTGCATTTGCGAGAAAGCTACGTTTTGTGTGTAGTTTCCATAAATAAGTAAAGGAAAGGTTTCTCAAGTAGCCGAATTCCGAAAAAAAGGTAAGCGTCGTGCAGACAAATAAACGGCCTTACGACGTGTCAGAAAGTCTAGTGAATACATTGGTCCTGCAATAGCAAATGTAATACTTGGAGCAGTGTTAACGTCTCTGCCTCACGCAGAAGTCACCCGTTCGAGAACCAATGTATGACAATCTTTTTTTTATGTAGACAAAACTTAATATACAATGTCACTTCGGGAGGCCAAGACATTTTACCTTAGCTACTGCTGATTGTATATGCACGCGTCATAGCAAAAATAATTCTGTCTCCTCGCTTTCTTTAAACTGCAGGAAGCAATTAACAGTGTTGCAATGAGGTTATTCGTACTAATTATTGTATTACCAACATTGCATGTTATGCTTCTTTATTGCAGTGTTAAATGAGCAAATGAATGAAACAAATGCAATTGTTATAGTTTTTTTACACAAATGTAAAGACAGAGCCTCTCAACTTTCTTTAAACTTTCTTTAAGCTTTCTTCAAATGAACTTGCTTCAAGCGAAAACAAGAACGGATCCTTTCAACTTTCTTTAACGTTGCTTTAAATAAGCTTTCTTCAAACAAAAATAAATACAGAGCCTACAAACTTTTTAAAACTTTCTTTGAACAAATTTCCTACAAACGAAAGTTAAAACAGAGCCTACCAACTTTCTTTAAACTTTCTTTAAACAAGCTTTCTTCAAACAGAAATAACAACAGATCCTACAGATCCTATATTTTGTAGCATGTGTTAATAGAAAGTGAAAGTACATAGGATGTTACTAAAGTTGATAGAAAGCTGGTAAGAGTTCTAAAGAAAGTAAGGCAGTATTTTGTATGGGAAGAAAACAGAAGTACTCAGATTTCGACATGTATTTCGAGTCTTTGCATTAGTTCAGCAGTAAAGGAAGGTTGTATTGTAGCATTTGAAGTTTGTAATCTGTGGGAAAACGTGGCAGAAACCACGTACGTGTCTGTGCTGGGTGTATTTAACACAGGCCTGTGTACATGTAAACTCGCCGTTGTTTCTAAGAACTGCCTAAATATTTTATTTGAATGATAAAAAGATGCCAGAACACGATATTCATACATGTTTTTTATGCGAATTATGTTGAAGATTTGAAAAGTACTCAGACTAGATTCACAATATTCAAGTTTGTCAATCTGTCGTATAACATTTTTTTTGCAATATTTCAACTTTTTGTGTGTTCGTTTTAGTTGTTGTTAGCCAGACCAATGCATAAACAAAGCAAACAATGCATAATATATTTTAATTTTAATATTTGAAGGAAGCGCAAGACAACGTGACATCGCACCACTAACAGCCGCAAGATTTTTACAAAGGTTTAAAATGTGTGAATCCCATGTAAGATTCGAAGATAGTGTAATGCCGAGACTAGTGTGTTCATCAACTATTTCAATGTCATTATTACCACATGTAATGACGTGTTGTAGCCTAATAGCCTTGCTTCTGGCTCGAAAAAACATAATTTTTGTTTTTGAAGAATTAATTTTAAGCGAGTGTGAGGAAGACCAGCGAACAATTTGGTCAAGTAAATTATTACAGTCAACAGACAGTTTGGTCGCTTCAGGACCAGAAAGAAGCACGGTGCAATCATCTGCATATATAATCAACTTTACTGTCAAATCAATGTTAGTTATGCTATTTATGTACTTATTAAACAGAAACGGTCCCCATACGCT
This sequence comes from Dermacentor silvarum, assembly GCF_013339745.2. NCBI lineage: Eukaryota > Metazoa > Arthropoda > Arachnida > Ixodida > Ixodidae > Dermacentor > Dermacentor silvarum. The sequence goes on from NC_051158.1 coordinate 173,447,763, forward strand.
TCCTTGCGGTACGCCTGTCGTTATTGTTAGTAAGGATGATTTGTGTGTGCCGATACATGCATACTGGCTTCTGTTTGTAAGGTAAGATCTAATTAAAGATAAAGGTTTACCACGTATTCCACAGATTGTTAACGTGTCTTTATGTGCTAGAATTTTATGGTCAAGTGAATCAAATGCCTTGCTGAAATCCATGAATAAGGCTGGAGTAATTAGTTTCTTTTGAATGTTTATTAGTACATACATGTTATTTCAATTATAATAATGCTGATTCGGTTGACATTCCCTTACGAAAACCATGTTGTAATTCTCGCAAAAAGCTTTATCCTCTGAAAAAGTTATTGAGCCGATAATGCAGTATTTTTTCAAAGGCTTTAAGCAAAGATAGGTATCATAGATATAGGTCGGTAATTTTTAGGCACGTTTTTGTCTCCGCCTTTATTTACAACAGACACTCTTGATCATTTCATTGCATCTGGGAATTCACCTAGTCCTATTGACAAACTATATATGTATGCAGGTACAGGCACTATGTATTCAAGTATTGTTTTAATTGGTCTAATGGAGGTTGTCTATGTCTAGTGCTACCGTATTCTCTAAAGACATAAAAGTCCTGTAAATTTCTACTTCATCCGTGGGATGAAGGAATGTATTGGCCAAGTCATCGCCGAGTAGGGGATGTGTAGCAGGAGTGTTATTGCCAAAGAAATGCTTATTAAAGAATTCTGCTAGAGCATCACCAGTATACACTCTGTTTTCGTGCGTTATTTCTTCCGGAAACGCATTTTTTCTATCATGACCTAAAACTTTATTTACTGCATTCCATGCTGCAGAGGAGTCTTTGTTCGAAATGTTACCAAAATATTTTCGTAATAAGTTGCCTTACCTCGCCGTAGTTCCGTATTTAGCTTATTTCTAACTTCTTTGAACTTCTTCAGTGCAGTAGGACATCTTGTCCTTAAGAAAGCGTGGAAAAGCTTGTTTTTGCGATTTATTTCTTTCTTGTGTGCAGGCGTTACCCACGGTTTTCTTATTTTTCTGGATGGTCTGAAAGTTTTAAAAGGAAAATGCATCATACAAATGTTCGTAAATGTATCCAGAAATTCTAAATATGCGTCATTACCATTTCTTTTTTCATATACGCAAGACCAATCTTGCGAATTGGTTTGAAAGCCTTTAAGGCATCATCGGAGATACACTGTACAGTAACTGCGTCGCACTGACGTTTTCCGGTTTTCCCAGGAGCATCATAACGCATAGAAATTGGACAATGGTCGCTAATTTCCCTTGCTAATGTACCAGCGTCACGAATTACAGTTTCGCAGTTTGTAATTACCAAGTCTAGCGCAGACGAAGTGGACACCGTTACTCGAGTAGGAGTTTTGATTATATTATCAAAGCCTGATGAAAGTAGCCGCGCAGTAAAGTCACGTACAATAGGTGTGTCATCAAGAACATTGATGTTGAAATTACCTCCACAAATTAATGCAAGGTTATTTGAGTGAGCGTATTCTAACAATGCCTCAAAATAATTCATAAACAACTTTAGGTTGCTGTTTGGAGGGCGATACACCACAGTAGCTAGCTCAGAGCTATTTTTTACACACAAAAATTCGTAGTCATCGGTAATTGCCGAGTATTCTAGTAGGATTTCAAAGTTCTTAGAGATATAAGTGTAAAGAGCGGCACACCTCCACGCCGATTTGTGCGGTTTATAAAAAAAAGTTTTGTAGCCGCCAAGACACAAAGTATCACATCCTTCGTTATACCATGTCTCTGTCATCATAATTATGTCGAATTTAAAAGAGAATTCGCTTAGTAAGTATGTGTCGTGTTTCTCTTGAGAAGATCGTACATTAAAATGCAGTACAGAGTTTAAGGACCTAGAGCAAAAGGTAATCATATTAGGTGAGAGAAACTCTTGGTAATTTACAGCCAATACAGTTAGCCGAAAAAAAACACACACTGTTTAAATTATCTTTTCAAGGTCGTCCTCAAAAACAATCTTTATGGCATCAGAAGTGTCAGACTGCCTGGCGAAGATTTTTCCATTGAAGGTCCAAGCCGACTTCCAGTGGCTGTCATGTTTACACTTTAAAGCCATGCCAAGCAACTTCATTAGAGTCGGGCAGAGGTGTTCGTTTGCGTATATCGATGCTGTGTTATCTAGCCCAACATCATAATTAGTAATCCGAGCGTTCCTTGCCTTCTTTAGTATAGCTTCACGTTTTGCACGTGACTTGAGTAGAACAATTATGTTCGTTTCCCGAGTGTTATGAGTCGGGACAGGATGACAGCACTCATTATCAGTTTCACTTATCGGCTGACCAACAGTGTTTCCTATCTTGGAAACAATGTCCCTGACATTCTCCCCGTCTTATTTTGGCACGCCCTTTATTTCTAGGTTTGAGTTCCTGGAATACTTCTCCATTTGTACAACACGCCTCTCAAGTTCTTTACTTCGCGTTTCCAAGAATGTGCACCTTTCCTTCAGACCTTTATTCTCTTTCTGTAACGCAGCATATTTGGAAATGTCGGCCTCAAGTTTCTTCTGCAAGTCTTGTAGAGACTCATGTGCAAAATAAAGACTTTTTGTGATGCTTTGGTGCTCATTTTCAAATCATGGATTTCTGCTTTCAGCTCTCTTTCAGTGCCTTCTTGTATTGTCTTAATTTTGCCGGAATTCATCTTTAGGCCGAAGCATTTCTGCTATCATCTCCTTTTCAAGCTTTGCCAATTGGTTCGCCGTCTCCCTAGGCACACACAAAAAATGGTATCAATTTTCGACACCGGTTCACAAGCACAAACAACGTTACACTTTTTCTGCTTTTGCTTGCCGTTGCTGCTGCCAAAGAAATATCATTCAGACGCTCTGGAACTAACCTCCAGCAAAAAGTCAGCGACGCACTAAGTTGCTGCTTGCAGTAAGCCGCCGCTGCCGCCAAGTGAAGCTTCCACTGGTGAACAGCTCCTTTTGTAGCTTGAGGTGCGTGACGTCAGGGCCCCGGCTGCCGATAGTCGGGGCCCTGACACCACTTGCAGCAGAAGGGACAGATCAGAGCTCGTGCAGGCACGTGTACGCAGCCGGATCGGGTGGTGGGTGCGCAGTGCAGACATCCACGAAAGCAATCTGCAGCAAAAAGGCAGAGACGCACTAAGTCGCTGCTTGCAGTAAGCCACCGCTGCCGCCAAGTTGATGGTGTACCCCGGCATAAAACACTCTCGTGTTAAAAAACTCGCCATCCGTTGTTGAAAACCACCACTTCAACTTCTGAGGGTGGTGTGCAATGCTCTATGGCTCCAGAGTAATGGTAGTAGTGCTGTTTTAGAGTAACGGTAGGAATGGGAGAAATTTTTATTATGGCAGCATGCCACCGCCCGTAGCGGTGCTGCAACAACACTGAAATCAGTTGCTACGCTGGTTATATGGCTACGGCGTGAGCCTGTCAAGGAGAAGAGAAGGAAGAGGTTAGCTGGTGCATCCTATGGACGCCATCTTCACTATCAACCTCGTCCTTTAAATAAATCCAGTTCAACCTTAACTGTAACAATATTATATCCGTGGTGTCACACCCCACGTCACAAGCTTGTGTCGCCGGGGCAGCTTGCGTAACGGCACTCTTCACCGGGAAACGTATGCTGGGAGCGCTAGGTGCTTCGCATTGCTATAACTGCACCTTAATCATCAATTATGTGGTTGGGGTGCTTGTTTTGAGCTTGTTCTTTATTGAAACCTATTTTGTTCTGCATGTTGTACGCGTACGTGGTTCCAAAGAATGTATTCACTGTTCGCTTCAGTTTCCTGAGTGCTGGTAGCCTCTAGCAGACATTTGCTGCCTTACGGGGGTATGAGCCATCGATGATGAGAGTTGTCTGCATGTAATGTCCACCTCTTCGAGTAGAGCAGCGTATGAGCTAGAATTGTGCTATCTTCCACAGGTAACCTCTGAAAATTTTTGAAAGGGTTCGCTGAAACGTTTTTAAACCACTAGGCCACTGCTTCCGACGATTCAGCAATGATCCGCTTGGGTTAATCAAGATACCACGTGCACTTGCACGCCTGTGTTTCTAAAATCGCTTTTGGCAACAGTGTTATGTCATGTGTGGAGAATGAAGATAGGCATCAATCAAAAGCTTAACGCTCGGACTACAGACAATACACCGGCTATAACGATAGTCGGTGTAGTTTCATCACAGTGACCGTTTTTGTCTAGAAAATCGAGAACAAATTTTCGTTGTTTCCGTAGGCTTCCACTGCTGAATCTTTGACCGTTCTGCAAAAAAATTCTAGCTTTACACAGCATAATCACTGCACTTGTCTCGTGTGGTTTGTCCTCTAGCACCTCTCTGTCAGCTGCCTTTTTCAATAATCCACCTTTATATTGTTGTAATTTTCGCCCAAACCCCACGGCCGATTGAGGCGCTAATTCCTACGCGTCCAGAAAAGCTGAATACGTAAAAAAGAAGCTTCAAGAATGTTCCAGAAAGCACGAAAGTTTTTTGCGTTTAATTGCTGCTTCAGAACTAAGTTAGAATATTCGTGAAGCCTGTGGGACGCACGCAAACAAAAAAAAAATATTTTGCAACTCAACCGTCCATGAAATATAAACGTAATCTGTAACAATTACTTTCGGAAAGTATAAAAATTACATTCCCCCTCACTATAAGTTAAACCATACTGGTACATCGGAAACACGCAAGAATGTTAATCAGCTGAAGTTGTGCAGCAGTCTTTCAGGGATAACTATATTAAATGGTCCGGATTAGGCCAAAGCTTCTATCGGCAGGAGAAAAAGACGTACAACTAAACATTCACTGACACCAATTTTCTCAAAAACTAATTTCCATGTGCACAGTTTTTTTCCCTAAGACTGATAGAATTGAACGAATTACCATCCAGTGTGTTTAAATCTAACAATTTTCTGGAAGAGTTAGATTTTTGTTTATTTAGCAGAGAAAATAATAAATGAAATCAAGGTTAGAACATTATTAGATTTACGTTTGTCCTTTCCTTTTGTATGGTTTGCCTGCATTTGGGTAACGTTGTGCCTGGCGGACCCTTGAGACAAAGGATGTTTCACCGGCAGACGTGCAACTGCGGAGTGCATGCCATCACGCTTCGTAGTTTTCTCGAGGCCAGGCAGCTGGCGACTAAATCAGCGTCGCCTAAGACTTATCGACGATCATTTATATTTCGTATATTCGGCTGTTCGACCACCCAGAGCTGACCGGCGCGACGCGTTCTGCGACCCCAGGCTGCGATGGTCATTGGCCTCGTGCGCCGCTAAACGGCAACGTCGCTCTTTTGGAGTTTCCCGTGAAGCACCACCATCCGCCCGGACCAAGACGTGGACTGGCGCCGACTGTGGAAGCGGTAACATCGCGAAGGCCAGTCTCTGGACCCTGATAAACGGACCGTCACGGAGCGCCCGGTAATTCTTGAAGGGGGCTAACGTCGAGGACTTCCGTGGGAACTGCGTCGACCATAGGTTCCCAAATTGCAACCTGGTTGCCTCGTATACGGAGGCGATCGCGCAACGTTGGAGGCGGAGTCCGGTGGAGCGATGCGACGTCATGGGCGGTTATATTGCAAACGGTTCGACGATTGTGATTGGCGGAGGAGAACAGTGAAATTCCTCGGCGAATGAAAGGAGGAAATGAACTGGGTAAAAAGCGGAACTTGAGTGTGTGAGGACGCACGGACATGCAAATACTTTAGCATATAGATGGCTCCAAGAATCATGTAGCCCTTCGTGCAAACTATCCTGTACATTTGTATATAAAACCTTTTTCTCATCTCTTGGACATCGATTTCGGACCTCGATGTTTCCCGGCATTTGGCACGGAACCCATCCATGGAACCTTCGTGGCCGCTCGGACCCCCGACATCACTACAGCATCATGTTGTGTATTTTCCAATATTTTGTTTATGTTCATGTGTCAGATAATTTGTACTGGCTTGCAGTATGTATAAAAAAACTAAAACTAAATAAATGAATAATTCTCCCCGAGTAATCAGTTAAAGCCGTGTAACGCAGCATTTCTAGTGCAGAGCACGAGAAAGGTGCCTCAACCCTCAATAGGCAGCTCTACAATTTTGTTGTGCGTCATGGTGCACCGGCTAAAATACATCTAGCAGCAAGAACATTGCGATGTTTTTCAGGTGTTCCTCGTTGCAGAAAAAAGGAAGAGCTTCCTTAAACAAAGGCACCAATTTTCACACTGGCCGGAAGGTGACCGCTACGTGCCGTGAGAAAGATTACGATGGCTGGTTTCGTCACGAATACATCTGCTGGTGCTCACAGTCGATATGTTGGTGGAAGGAAGTGTTGAGCAAGTACGTAAATAAAGTTAAATTAACATGCACAGAACTACTTTTCCAGTATTCTTGTTTTTGTAGAAGTATTTGTAAGGTCAGCCATACGTTGAGCTGCGAGTTAAAGGGGTAAATATGGCATGAAGTTTGCATCTAAACTTTAGAATATTCGCACGCTATCAGTCTGGGCATTGATTAAAATACTGTGGGCCAGATTCACAAAGCTTTTCTTTCGTGTGTTCGCTTTGCCATTAGCTAGCCGCCTTCGCTAATGATAGCTCTGAAATCCGGATGGGCTAAAATTCTTTCTTACGAAAAGTATTAGCGTAAGAAGTTTTCGTGAATTCGGGCCCTGCATTTTTATCTGTACAATGCTAGGGCACTGCGCTTCGCAACAAATATTTTGACTTAACGCAGTCTGAAGACAGATATTGCGACTTTTTGCTTTGCTTCGCCTGAATGTGCACGCAGAACCTGGCATGCCAACGTATTATTATCCACGATGTTATTCGACGTTGAATTGAACGTGTTCTGTTCCGATACTTGTTCCGATGCTCCGATACATGTTCCGATGCTATGTTTCGGTAAATCTTCGGTCAAGGGCTCTGTTGAAGTTTTTACGTGTTCAAAAGTTTGCAGATAAACTGTACTTTGATGAGCGCCTGCCCTTTACACTTGCACAGATATATTTCTTGTGGCCCATGTAGCCTACGTCAGTGCCATAATGTCATAAAAATATGGAGACAAGAATAAAGTTCATATATGTGTGACGTAGCAAAACAATCTCGTTGGAGAAGTGTCGAAATTTTTTTCTGCACTCTTCTTGTGATGGATATGCCACCTTGTGACATTTCTTATATGCCTTCCTTCATGCAAAAGAAAAAACGCTTCACTGTAGGTGTTCGTCTTTCCGTTCCGATTAAAATGAAGAACAATATAGTTGAGCGAAGCATGGAGTAGCCACATAGCATTCTTCGCTGCCTGATTTTTTGTTAAAACGTAACAAATACAAAGTTTTTCACCAATCTATTCGTCAAATCTAATGAGAATGCCGCATCTTTTCTTTATTTTTATTTAACAACACAGCTGGCTTCTTTTAGAAAGCCCAGACATTACTGGTACAAACATCACTTGATTAAAAACTCTTTTGCGGCGAGGTGTATTTCCAATATGTTCCTATACATTAGTCGATACAAAGAAATACAATGACGCCATCAGATTTGCAGCTAATATTAATGGGCTGAAAGAGAAACATATATATGTAACAAAAGCTAAAAATAAACAATGGACGCATGACATTACAATTACGCTTCCACAGCAGTTAAGAAGAAACCGAGAGTGGTTGAATTAACTGCGCTTTGCTGAAGGGCATCCATTCGCGTAGTGTTTTAAGCATGAAGGAAGGAATATCTGCGTTTATTCTAGTATGCGGCAATAATATTGTTTTATTGTACGTAACTCTGTTCAGTCGCGATTCATTAAATTTCATTTAGATGTCAAGTCTCATTTTATTTGGTTGTGAACGATGTTGTACATTGTTTGTAGACGGAGTAGTTGCGGTGGATTTCTAATGTGTGTAGCCCAGACCTGTAGATAAATCGAAGTGATTTGCTATGTACTCATTCGGGAATGTATATATATGCCAGCTTTTGTCTACGGATCCGAGAGAGTATCTGCATACTCGATCATTAGTCTAATGAGTGCTTTATATGCCGTTAATTTGGTAGCACTGGTGCAGGTATTTAAAGGGTACTTTAATAACCATAAGTTCTTTGGTGCTGCTGAGGAAACGTACCAAACATGTGCGTATTAGCTGATCTTAGAATGAATAATTTGTAGAAACTCTTGGGGTTTACATACCAAAACTACAACATGATTATGAGACACACCCCATAGGGGGACTCCGGAATTTTGTCCGCTTGGCAATCCTTAACATGCCCCAAATGCACGGGACACGGGTGTTTCAGCGTTTCGCCACCATCAAAATGAAGCCGCCGCTGCTCGGATTTGATCCTATGACCCCGTGCTTAGCTGCACAACACTGTATCCCTTAAGCCATCATGGTGGGTCTAGAATTAATTGTTATTCCCAGATAAGCAAATTGCTCGACTTGTTGATTATCTAGGTTCTTTATCTTGCACGTGCTCAGTGGCGGACTTTTTACCGGCCGTGTACCTGTCCTAAACCTTCCATGTAAGGCAGGCACATAAAATTTATAAAGACTGTCCTATTGCAAAAACCGGCGTCTTCTATTGCGTTCCAGAGTGAAAGCAGCGCGTTTTTTTACACTGGATGGCACTGGGGACGCTGGCGCACGCTGGAAGTCACTGGGAGTCACTGTGGCACTGGTGAGATCGCTGGATAATAGCTGGGTCACACTGGACGAGACGCTGGTTTCACTGCTATGACGCTGGAGCGCACTGGTGTGCGCTGTGCACGCGCTGGTTGTCGCTGGAGTTCGCTGGTTCGTACTGGCAATTGCTCTGGTTTCGTTTGTGCCGCACTGCCGGAGTACAGAGTGTCGGAACGGAACAAAAAACGAAAACGCAAAAGGAAAAAAAAAACGCAATTTTTTTGACCGGAACGAAAACTTAACCGGAACGTTATTTATTTTTTCGTTCCGGAGCAAAAACGAAATATTTTTTATCGTTTTTCGGTGGACGGGAAATCCTTTCGATCCGGAACAACCGAGGTCATGCAACCTGAGCAATAATGCATAACTCAGGGTTCAACATCAGCTCGCATCTCGGGCAGGTATTTCAAAGAAAAGATCAGCACCGAAAACTTGTAAAAGTGTATGCCTGGCGAGTATTTGGTCCTGTTCGAGCAGACAACTACGCAGCAGTAGTTTCTCGACGCCGCTGAAGGCTTACACAATCGTAAAACTGCGATAGAAAAACGCAACTATCACAGTAACTACAGTAGTCGCCTTGACGCTCACAGGAACACTGCGAGTCGCCCGAGCCCACTTACGCTTCCAAGCCGTGGCGACAGGCGGCGTCGTCGGCTCTTTGCACATAAAGCCCCTTGATCTTGATCAAGGGACTTTATTTGCACAGCGCCTATGGTTTCGTTTTCTGCTGGTGCAACGTTTCCTCACCGAGGCTTACAGCTAGTTCCGATGGGACGCGACAGAACAAACAGCGCTCGACGGCATTTCAAGTATGACAGTGTCTCAAACAAATGGATATGTCAGATTGAGAACTGCCAGCACTTTGTTTCGGGCGACCACGGTGGAAACCTGGAGCGGCATTTGCAGCGGCGCAACAAAGAAGTGTACGACAGCATTCTGGCCGACAAAGCCAGCTCTACAAAGCGTGTTGTGTCGGACGAGGTGGAGGGCTGTCCGTCGGCAAAGCTCAGGCAAGTGTTTATACAGAGCATGTGTTTCAACCCACATCGTCGAAGTGTGTTTTGCTGGACATAACCGAAGACAGCATTATGAATAGTTGCGTTCAGCTAGTCACGAGAAATGTTCGGCCATTTCGGCTAATTGGTGACTCCAGCTTTCGCAAAATAATTGATCCTGTCCTAAAAGCGTTCAGTGCTAAGCGAGCCATCACTGCAGAGACTGTTAAGGACAAGGTCCAGAACAAGCCAAATGCAAAAGAGAAGAAATTTCGCAGACGCTGAGGAAACGGATATTTTCTTTGAAAATCGACTGCGAGTCGCGACTTCACAGGGCTCTGCTTGGCATTAACGTACAGTATGCCGAAAATGGAAAGCTAATTCTTCAACCGCTGGCCATGAAGGAGCTTTTCGATAGACACACTGCTGAGCATCTCACATCACAGGTGAAAAGCACTCTGTCACGCTACGATCTCAGTGTCGCCTAAGTGTACAGTGTCACAACTGTAAACGGTGCAAATATGCTAAAGGCTGCTCGTCTTCTCGGTGAAACAGACAATGAAACCGACGCTTCTAGTTTAGACAAGGAAGCCGATAGTGGCTACCCGGAATTTGAACATTGCGGCTCTCTGATAGACAATGCAGAAGATGCAGAGAGCCTTGGTCTTGATGGGGCACAGTTCAAGTTGGGCGTCAGGTGTGCTGCACACACTCTGCAACTGGCTGTTAGTGACGCTTTGAAGGACTCGGGTTCCAACACTCTCATTGCACAATGTCGTGCACTTGCGAAGAAACTCCGCGCACAAAGTGCAATGGGTTTGATAATGAAGCTAGGGCTAAGGAAGCCTATTATTGCGATAGCAATTATATGGACACTCAAAAGCAGATTTCTGCCGTCGGCGTCGCCGTCGCCGTAGCCGTCGCCGTAGCCGTCGCCGTCGCCGTCGCCGTGAGGTTCCGTATGACGTCAATGGAGATGAAATCGTCGCCGCGCGCCGAACGCTGTATGTGCGAGTGAAAGGGCGCGAGGGACGCGCGCTTTCACAGGGAGTGAACGCACGGCGGAGAACAAACGCGCGTTCTGCGCTGTGCTGCCTTAAGGGCTGCAGAAGTAGGCGTCTCTTTCCTCCTCTACAATCACCATATATGTAGAGCAAACGTGCCTTCTTCCGACGCGCGAAAGGACGTGGGGGAGGGGGAGGGAAGGGAGGCGACGTTTAGCTGCGGCACCAAGTGCCTATTTATATGAGAGGCTCCGGCAACAGTCACCAACGCCGTACGCATTTTGAGCGAACGCGGGCAAAACGCCGACGGCGTCGACAACAGTTCTGCGTGTTGCCGGTGCTGCTGCATGTCCAAGTTTATACAGCTGATAAAGCTGCTATCATTACTCCGTATAACTCTCTTCAAATTTGCTATCGCAATTGATGCTTCGCCTTTCAGGTGAAACTGCGACTTTTTATTGATTGCGCGACACGTTGGATGTCGACGTTGGTCATGTTCACCAGGTTGGTCGAATTGAAGGACTTTGCTAAAGACTTTCTCCCCCACAACGAGACCGCCAGTTGGACTGAGAGCATATGGGCAAAAGTAGAAATGCTCATAGAATCCCTTCAGCCGGCATAAGAAGCCACGAAAATGCTTCAAACCGAACAATTGACAATCGGAGATTTCTACGGTGCATGGTTGACGTGTTCCATGAAGACAGCAACGATATCATCGCCACTGACACAGGCCCTCGTTCAGTCAGTGACGAAACGAGAGGGAAATCTCTGCAGTATGGGTATCCTTTGTGCTGCACTGTACATGGACCACCGCTATCGCCTTCTTCTGACGCCTGATCAAAAATATCGAGCGAGAATGCATCTGTGCAAAACCTGGAAGCGTACTACAGGCCTTCAGCACAACCAGTATAGCAGCTGCATTCCAGAGAGCACCGCTGCGCCAACTTCACAGGAACCAAAAGATGCCCTTGAGTCTACAAGTATGGCTTTTTGGGCTAGTTGGTTAGATACATCAGAGGTGGTCATAGCGCTCGTCCTGTTCTCTCGTTCTTGTCCGTGTCTTCTAGCGCTATGACCACCTCTGATGCCCTTGAGGCGTTTCTGAAAACGAAGGAAGCTGAGGCTGGCGCCCAATCGTATTTGACAAGTGAGCCAGGATCAACGGACATCGCCCTCTTACTGGAAATGCTGGACGAGGAGCCGCGCCTTCCAAGAAGCACGAATGTGTTGAAAGTTTGGGACGAGTGCAAAGAGCGTCAACCGGAGCTGTACATGTTAGCACAAGTGGCCCTTGGTGTGCCAGCCACACAAGTCAGCGTTGAGAGGCATTTTTGGCACTCCATTCGTTTTGTCAGAGCAGCGGTCTCGCTTATCGGCGAGTACACTTGATGACCTGCGGCTTCTGAAATCGTGTCCCCCCCCTCCCCTTTGATGAAAATTGGGGATTCAAACTTGAGGAAAAAAAATATCAAGTTTTTGTTGTGTCCTTGCTTTGAAACTTCTTGCGACTTCCCACGTAGTCGCATCGTGGCTTTGGGACGTAAAACCCCAACAATTATGATTGCATTTTGATGTATTAGTTCAGTATTTCTTGCTCTTTTTAAAAGATGCTTTTAATATAAAGTATTTTTTTCGATTTTCTCATTGAAAAAAAAAAACGTTAAGAACCGTTATGGAACTTTTTTTTGTTTTTTTTTTTTTTGTTACGGAACGAAAACGGAACGGAACTTTTTTGGGTGGAACGAAACGAAAAACATTTCGTTCCGACACCCTGGCGGAGTATGCGTTGTTCAATATTAAATGCTTGATAAGTTTTGTGGGAATGTCCAGTCCAAAAAACAGACTCCTGTCCTAAAAAGCGCTATATAATGAAGTCATAAATGTCTCTTTCGTGTCGGCGGTATTGCAGCTTCGAATAAAGGTGCGTGAGCTGCCCTTGCATATGCGACACTGAAGATCACTTTAGCTTTGAGCATTTTCCTTTTGAGTGTGCGGATAGCTGTATTCGTGAACGAAATTACGCAAACGCAGATAACGCCTCGTTTTCTAGTAGTTTGTACGCAAGCGATGACTGCCAGTTGTCGCAGTGTTGTGCAGTCGACACGAAACCCAGTAGACCTCAGGAAGCCTGCCGCTGATTGATATTATCGCACCGACAACAAAGCTGAGGCAATTCGTGAGCTTCAACTTTCCCTAGTGTACTAAAAATAACAGTTAAAAGTTTCTGAAGCTCAAATACAAACATTTTCGCATTCATCAGGTACCCGCGCCGAGGTCGTTCACTTCCGCCGAAGGTTAGGCCGACCGTACCCGCTGAGTCCGTGTACACTCTGTCGGTCCCTCTGGGCTGAGGAATCAACAAGTCTAATGAAGATAAATCACTCTGTAGTTCAGTATTGCTATCGGAGTTTTTAAACAGACTATTTTTTCGTGTCTACCGTGTCAGCGGAACAAGCGATGAGCGCCGATATGACGCGTTATAAACATACCTATATGTGCTGTCGCCGAAGGCTGCCAGCCGCATTAACCAAGCGCTTCTCTGACGAAGATATGTGACTACACATACGTCTCAATCGAAATGCGTTGTCGAGCTATGGAAATGTAGCGTTACCCTTGCACGAACGACAAGAAACAGCTGTCAAAATCGGCAGTAACAGCCTGTACAGCGTCCCGGGTCGGCGGTTCCCTTAAGGTATGAGGCCAAGTGCGAGGAAAAAAAGTTTAAAAAAGGATAAACAATACAAATTATTGGTCTACATCATTAAGCACACTTTTTAGGCCCATGTGAGCCTTTTCAAGTTTGCATTATTTTTTCAATATTTTTATTATTTGAAAATTTTAATCAAATGTGCGCCTGACGCGAACAGTGATAACTCTAATTAATATCGATAAAAACACACATTCTTTGGCAGTGGTCTGTGCAATAAATCAAAATTGCTGAGATCAGATGAATTCTCGAAGCATAGTGATGAAATAACCAAAAACATATGTGTTTCCATTGGGTGTGCCTTGGTGTAAAAGGCATGCTTATCAAAACTTGTAGTACGATTTTACTTGTTGAGGTTCATTGCACACCCAATACCGTGAGAAAAAAGTTGCAGTGGCTTAGCTCGGCTATGCCAGGATATACGTAGCGTTAGCAAAGGTTCAGCTGATTATTCTTAGCTTTCCTGGTTGTCTCCTACGCTCAACCGCTAATTGCCAGGCAACTACTTCGGGATCCGATGAGTCAACTTCTCCGTTCTTCTGCGCTGTTGAGCAGCATTTGCGCTCTCCGTCTCCATGGCTACACCACACTGGCAAACGCCAGTCAGAAGCGCAGCGGCTCCAGCGCAGTGTCAGACGGCGACTGCGCAGCGAGCGAGCGCGCGCCGGCGCCAGTGCGTCTACCACGGCTACGACGTCACTCCTTTGGAATGCGCAGACCGGCGGTGGTGAGTCGCGCGCGGCGGCGGCGGAGTGCGCGAGAGGTGTCGGCTCTGGTGGCTCCGGTGCGCAAGCCGTGTGACATCACTGATCCTTGCGCATGCGCAGTACGGCTCTTGATGTGCCGCGCGAAACGGGCTTGGCTAGGCCAGTGTAGCTAACGCTACAAAAATTGTGCCAAGTTTCACAAAAACATCTTTATTAGGGAAAATGTTTTGAATTTTTGCGTTCGAAGAAATCGCAAAAAGATGGGTTCTGAGAAAATCAACAAAAAGATTTCGAAGCATAGCGCTTACATAAGATGATCAGGAAAGCTAAAATCCCCTATATTTCTAGCCAGCTCCGTCTTGGGTCTTGCTCTTGTCTGATTTTGCTCGTGTGGCACCTCGACTACATTTTTTTTCTCGCTTGCTTTGCAGTACTACAGGTATTTCTAGTATGTCTCCAGGTCCGTCGCCTTGCACTGATTGCCGGCAAACTTTCATTTTGTGCGTCTTTGCGCTCTAAACTTCCCTATTCTGTGGCTGCCAATAAGAAAAAGTAAGCGACAGAGAGTAAACACATCCATCAAAGAATCCGCTGCTCCTTTAACGCGCGTGCAGCCTCCAGAACGTAAAGAACACGTGCAAAACATTGCACGTCCACCTGGGGTGCTATGCAGGATGTCCCGAGTTTGGCGAAACTCGGGATCTTCACGAGCTCTGGCGACGCCCCAAGATCAAAGAACAAATGGTAACCAGACGAAGTTTGTCCATCGGCACGCCTCCAGTTTCATTGGTTAATCTAGATTCACTCTGGGTGGCTATTATCCCTTGGGCGTTGCCATATGGGCGGTCGACAAACTGGGGCTCACGTGATCATACGGTCGGTGCATGGTCGTGCCTTCTTTCACTTGTTTGTCGTTCCACCGAGTGCAATACAGGCACAAGCAAGTTATAAAATAAATTCATTTAGTACAATAATATTAGTCACATTAACGTGGGTTGTAAGTATTTTAATGTTTCCACGATGTACACGGAATGTGTATTAGACTAATTTGTATTTAAATACGTTTCGCGTTATGCCACGAGGGGATGCTCGCCCCCCTCTTTTTTTCTGGATTTGATTGGCACGGCTCGATACGTGCTTGCTCTAGCATTTCCGAGCACCTATTGGTGTGCGCTTGCTTTTCTCACTGGGTTTCCAACAGATCGCTCGTTGCTCCTTTGCTCTAGATTGGATTGGTGCGGCTCGCTACGTGCTTGCGCTCCCATTTCCGTGCAGAGATTGGTGTGCGCCTGGTTTTCACACTGGGCTTTTAACAGATCGCTCGTTGCTCGCGCTAAAGAAAAGCTGCGAGTAGCGCGCGCATCCAGCTACAAGACGAAGTGAGCGTCGGCTAGCGCATAAGTGGTTTGCCGCGCGCTTACCGTGTAAGCACACAGGAATGCCGGAAAGCACACATACAAGGATCAGAAAACTACGCTTTATTTTCTTTTACTTTGCGATACACCTCCATACTGGCAAGCGTCGAGCGATGGCTTCTAACAACCGCAGGAAAGAGTCTTTGTAGTGGCTAGCCCGAGCGATCCGTGGCTTCTAACAAACGCAAGAAAGGGTCTTTGCAGCGCACGTGGATGTTGACTGCCACACATGCATCCCAGGTGGGACTCCAGCATCTGTGCAGTTACCCTGTATCCATCGCTGACGAGGGAGCGCTTCACTTTTTGACAATAACTTTTTTTTTTGCCTGTGAACGCCCGTGATGGGGTCCACAAAGTTCACGCTTTGGTTGACTGTCTACCAATGTGAATTGAGGCATAGCCCCGTTAGCATCCACTAAATTTGGGATACATTTGTATGCGGCCAATTCGTCACTATGAATAATGCTCCCCGGTTGAACATTGGCTGCAATAATGGCGCCTAGCGTCGCTGCCTTTCGTCGGTCGACTTTGAAAGTCACAGCACCCCTCTGGTCGCGCAGAACATGCCGAAGACCCATGGGCCCCCAACTTTAACACCGCCGTAATTTTGGCGGCTGGCGGAAAGTTGTCGCCCGTCATTAGGTGGCCTCGATTGTATACTTTTGCTCGCCGCGAAGAAGGCACTCATCAATTTGCGCTATCTACCCGGGGTACCAAGTGGAGGTCGCGCCAGCAGCTCGTCCCTCGCGACCTTACGGGGGTAGTTCGTCTTGTCGGCGATGGTGTGCTCCTATAGAGGAAACAAGTCGCCGGTCATCTCCTTCAACAGCCATATGTCTACGCTTTTGCTCACGCAGTATGTGAGCCAAATCATTTGCCGCCTGGAGAGGTGGTCGTTCGGACGGCCGAGGCGGTCCGTGTTGGCGAAGTAACGTCCTTCGCCTCTCTGACCGTGCAGTGCAGCTCTACCGTGTAACTGCGAAAACTGATTTCGGCACCTGTTGCATCGGAAGCCAGCCCGGCTTCCATTCTGAGTCTTCCAATATAATGTGACCACATCGCCTACGTAGGTTGGTTGGCCCGGGTTGAACCCCAGGTGCTCGAAGGTGCCCCAGTACTCCGATGACGACGCCGGACCTGGCCTGGGGCTAGGGCGCGGTGGACGAGCAGCGCTTGAAACAGGAGAGAGCCGAAGCGATCGCACGAACTTTTCCTCCGCAGCCTAGTCACATCAGTCTGTGCTCGGAAAGCATAATATGCCCGCCACGCAGTCTCCGCAGACAAGGGCGTTCGCCTAACTCGTCACACAGCCAGCGCAGTGACGTTTTGGAAAGGCAAAAACGACGCTGAAACTCTACGTCGGTCATGTAGCTGAACGGGTCCAGATGGTCATATTGACGCTTGCCGCCGCTGGATGCGATGACACAGGCTGCTGCTGCCGCCGCCATGCTCCCGAGTTTAACTCGAGGGGGTTTCGCGATGAACAAGTTTGGCACGAGTTCGCCTGTTAATCAAAACCACAGGTCACGCCCCGAGCGAGGCATGTAACTCTTGTGCGCGGCCACCACGGTTGGGCCACGCCCAACTTATTTTTCGACAACAGCGACGTGGTGCGGAACTGAGAGGCATTAACAATCTTGACCGGCGAAATAAAACATGCACAACGCACTGTCATCGGTGATGTACTCAGCACCACTATAAAAAAAAAAGCGTCGACTTTCGCTGCCTTATGCATATATCTTCTTGGGCTGTGATGACCCCGCAACACGGTTCATTGCCTGCGTTGTGGCTGCGTAGCGCACAGCAAATAATTATCCGCACGTCACTGTAGCTGCTTGCAAGGCGTCGATGCGCCGTGGTGGACGACGATCTTGAGCAGTGCGTAGTGTTTTCCAACGAGAACGTATCGCAGCTGTCATTTGAGATGGCTGCTCTGTCAATGATATAGTGCAGCAAACACGGTCAGCGGTCAGCGCAAACACACCCAGTGCAATGGCATTTTGTCATCACAAGCACGGCACACTAAACAATTGCAACACCTTCCTGCGTTCGAAGTCTAATTTCCTAACTGCACACAAGAGCCCTCACCCACCAAAATGCGATTGCTGCGCTGTCGTTATGATATCCATCTGTGATCGCTGTTAACTCAGCAGCAGAGGCAATCGGCAAGCACATTGGAGTGAACAACACACTCAAATTCTGCGCACATGCGCACGGAGGCACCTTCAATGGGCAAGCGGTGACAAGCGACGAACTGTGTCGCTGGGCAGCACGCTCGTGTTCGCAATGCATCGCGGAGACTTCGTGCACGCAGATAAACTGGTGCATTTTCATTGTGCTGCGTCACTACGGGCCCAGAATACCGCACAGCCATTTTGCAGCGACAGCCGTTGCTCCCGTCTCTATGGCTAAAGTGTCGTTTCAGTTGGTAAAGCGGCGGCCTTAATAGCCGCCGCAGTGAAGCACCTGCGGTGAACAGCCATGCCGCAGCGCTGCGTTGTTATTCCCCTATTAGACAGGGAATGGGCAGATCGTTGTCATGACTGACGTTATCGAACATAGCACTGCAGCGCCCCTGGCGACTGCTCACCCCATGAACTCCCTCGTGCGTGTGACCCTCTAGAATGTATCCGCTTGTAAGCTTTCGCCTCACTGTCGCCACTCGCGGCAAAAAAGTACGAATTTTAATAATTCATTATATGTCCGTTTGTCATCACAAATTTACAGCATTCAAAACAAAAAACCGATACTTTAAGAAGTAAAATGTTTGTTATTTTATTTGTTGTATTTCAAAGTATTCGATTGAGGGAAAGTGTAGGCGCAACAGTCCACCGCATGTGCCCTGTTCGCATTCGACGGAGGATAGAAAGATAATGCCCGAAAAAGGAGGCACGCCCTTGACGCGCCCGAGAAAGGCGTGGCAAGCGGCTCACGGCAAGTGTGCAGATAGACAGCGGGACAGTGACGGTATTGCTAAATTGCGATAATACGTTGATAACAATACGCGGCGCTGGCGCGTTTTGTTGCGCAGTCCTCTGCGCTTGAAGCCCGGCAGCACTGTGCCGCGCAGGGTGCGCTCATGTTGTCATACGCGGCTTTATCTCGACATTTCTTTTTGCCTGCTGTTATTGCACATTCCTTGCTATCTTCGTTCACTGACTGCCATCGAGCAAACTCGGGTAAAACTCGGGTGAACGAGAAACTCGGCGCATCCTGCATAGCACCCCTGGTGAGGCGTTTATTATTTTAATTGATAAAGAAAAATGTTGAAAATGCTATCATGGCATTATTACACTTTTTACGAGATATGATTCTTAAATAATCACCAAATAACTGCAAACCAGGGCATGTTTTTTTGTTCCACAGAAAACTGGCACTTTCAGGTTCGGTTTCGTAGACGCCGGGTGGGTTTACATTTTTTTATGTATCTTTTGAAAGAAACTGCGTAGGAAGATACTTTTTCAACAAAACGATGGAGAATAAGGTCCCCATTCAACAAAGCCGAAAAGACATTTTGAAAGACATTTTCAATTTTGACTTGGCCTCACGCCTTAAGGCTTTTTTCGGAGTTTAATACCAATCGCAAAAGCAAATCAGCGTTGCTGCACTTCCAGGCATACTATGCAATACACACAACTTTTCCGTTCTGATAGAGGTGTATGTTTTAGTTGCGGGGCGACAGCGCATCTACCATGTCTGAGCGAGAAGTCTGTGCAAAACTGCAGCTGTGTCTGCGTGTTGGCCAGTCAAATTATGATTCGGTAATCATGAGCCGGCGTGGCGTAGTGGTGAGATACTGAGATAGGGATCTGGAGGTCGGAGGTTTGAATCCTGGGTTTTTTTTTTATTTAACTTTTTTTCTTCTTTATTTATTGCATTACAGCGCTCTATGTTCCTTTCTGTATTCGAAAAAAATTTATATAAGGTAGACAGGCATCACGTTTATCTCGCTCTAGAGCTTAATTTCGCGCCGGCACCCCGCGCCCAGCGGCTACCAGTATGCCGTGCCTTGGCAGCGTCCCTGCATCCAGCGCGCGACACTGGGCCCATAATCAGGCATGCCACTGGGCACTGGATACTGGGTTTTGCAATAGGGCGGCCACACATTCACGACAATATGAGTTCGCCAGTGAAGATGTTTTCATTTGTCCTAATTTCAGCACTGCCATTTAAGTTCCAAATAAGGAGGTATGTTTATTTAATATCAAATACAGAATTTCACAAAAGCTGCTGCAGTCTCAGCCCCATGAACGTATAACTATATACATGCACAAGCTTTATACGTTAAAACAAATATTAGACGTGCTAAAAATTACTGCTGACATGTTTTCTAGGAATTTGGTCGCATCCTTATGGACAATACACATTAAAGTTAGTGTACGCTTCCGATGATTAAGATGCAGTAAGGGTTTATAGACGGAAGGGCCAGTTCTGGACAAAGAGTGCCAGGCTGGTTATCATAGGTCTTTATTATAATAGCGAATGACGACAAATATATGCAACATATTTGTGTAGAGACCTAAAAATATTCGCCGTAAAGATTTAAAATACATATTCATTAAAACTACGACAATGACAAGTGATGTGCGTTATGAACCTAAAAGATGTTCAACTAAGGGACGATATACTAAAAAGTCTCAGTGCTGTAGCAATACTACGCGAAGGGTTGAAAGCATCTGCTATAGAAAGCGGCACTGTCGCTGCATCAGGCTCTGGTGGTAAGATTTGCTACGAATCCCTTTAACTGATAACTTGCAGTGTTTTAACATCATCTAAAAAGCCTAAAGATATTATTATAACTAAAGTTGAATTATAATATCGCAGTCAAAGCAGCCGATGAACCCCGCGAGCGAGCACTCAACTCTGGCGTAGAGCAATGCCTCCAAATCCGCGAGTGGAACACACCCTGCGCCACCGGAGCAAGGCGGAAGCGGAACTTCTAACGCCGAGTTACCCAGAATACCTTGCGCGCTGTCATTCCGCTGTTTTCTCCCAGCACCGCCGCACCGGTCACTTGTATGTTGAGCGCCGTTCACCTGTTGCCTAAATGGGCGGACTGGATATGTCGCCAAGGGTGCAGCAGCTTTTGCTTCCTATTGTGAGCACACAGGATGCGAACAAACATGGTAGGTGTCTTCGCAACTTGAACACTGTGCTGCAGCTTCAATGCAACGCACGTGTTGCGTGGAGCGATTGTCTGTTGACGCTTTATTTCAATTGCGTCGTTGCTTTACTGCTGATACGTTCGTTTCACTCAGCCCGCAGGGGCGTCTGTGTAAGTAGGCGTTTGGTGTGTGGCGACAACACGGACCCGAGCACATGGGGGTTGGCCCCTCCCGCGCTTAACCGTGCGTGGCTTAGCCGTGTCCGGGGAAAAGAGGGATCCTGGGGGTTGAGGTAATGCTGAGTGCTTGGACCTTCATGGCCCCTCAGTGGAGGCAACACACCTCTTTGGCGTCTGCTTCGCGTAGACGGCACCCCCGGACTGACCCACCCGGGGGAAATCGGTAGTTCCCTTTTCCTATCCTCCTCTTCAATCTTCGTCTTTTTCTCTCACTTTCAACCTTTCCTGTCTCCTTCTCACGTCTGATTTTCTGATCCTCCAGGCAGCTAGGGCTAACCTTGTGTGAGATAGCCAACCTTGGTTATATCATATTTGGTTATAGTGGCTGTGTACAGCTGGCCTTGGCAGGTCTCGTTTATAACAACCCTGTCATGCCCCCTTGTTGGGCTCCGCGGTGGGCGGCTTGCACCGCTGCCGAAATCACGCTAATTTGTATGGCTTCCTCATACCCTAAACTCCTTGATCGCCCTCTCATAAATAGAGGGCGCACCAATGAATCTTTCAACTTTTTCGCTAAGACCACCAAAATTTTCCCACGTTTCCACGTGATTCATAGTGAATCCCCCGGAAAACTTGTAAGAACAGTATCATCATTTGTAGTTACTAAATGCCTGACTGGCTCTCTTTGTCCTGGTTACAATGTAACGAAAATGGCTAGTGGTGACATTCTCCTCGAAGTCCGTGACAAAGCTCAGCACGAAAATCTGCCAATACTTGTCTCGTTTGGTGACACCCAAATTTCTGTAAGCCCTCATCGTTCTATGAATAGTACACGAGGGGTAGTATCAGATCAAGACCTACTGGAATTGACTGAGGCAGAGCTCCTAGAGGGCTGGAAAGAGTAACACATGACGAATGTGCCGCGAATCAAGATCCGGTGAGACGACAAGGAAATTCCTACAAGACACCGTATACTTACTTTTCGTACTAGCACGCTCCCCGAACAAATTGAAACAGGTTACATAAAAATAAATGTCAGACCGTACATTCCGAACCCTCCACGCTGCTTTAAGTGCCAAAGATTCGGTCACGGCTCTCAGAGCTGCCGGGGCCGTACCACCTGTGCAAAGTGCGCATCACATGACCACCCCGCGGACAACTGTAAGGACCTACCCCACTGTGTAAAAAGTGAGGGTTAACACCCGGCATATTCACGCTCCTGTCCCTCATGGAAAAAGGAAAAAGAAATTATAACACTTACAGTAAAAGAAAACATTCCCTCCAAAGAAGCACGAAAACGCCTCTCATTTGTGGGGTCTTCTTTCTCCGAAGTGGCACGGCAGGGGGCAGTGCCACAACGGTTCTCGGCGGCCGTTCGAACTACGCGAAGTGGACCGGCGGTAGTGCCACCCGCCCCCACTGCGGGATCAGCTAGTGCTGTTCCGCAACCCAGCAAGAAGAGCCAGCAGTTCTCCATGCCTGCGGGCTCTACGACACCCAGGGCCTCTGCTCGTGCAGAGAAGCCCGAAGCACCCGTGAGCGTGCGCCGCGAGCGGGCATCCAGCGCCTCGGCGGAGGTGATGGATACATCACAAAGGCCACCGGTGTCTCAGACGCCGAATGATCGGCGCAGCTCTCAGGAGCGCGCCCTACCCGCCGCGGTAGCTCAGTCAGCTAAGGCGTTGCGCTGCTGAGCTCGAGATCGCGGGATCAAATCCCGGCCGCGGCGGCCGCATTTCGATGGAGGCGCAATGCAAAAACGCCCGTGTGCTTGCGTTGTAGTGCACGTTAAAGAACCCCAGGTGGTCAAAATTAATCCGGAGCCCTCCACTACGGCGTGCCTCATAATCAGAACTGGTTTTGGCACGTAAAACCCCAGAAAGAAGAAGGAGCGCGCCAAAAAAGACAAACCCCGCATCACGGGGCCCGGAAAGGGCCTTGTGGGCTGACACAGATTTCCCCTCTTAAACACACAGCACAACACGCTCTGACTATGGATAAACAAATACTATATTGCAATGTCAGGGTTCTTCTCCACAACCTCGATGACGTTAAGGAACTCATACATAAACATAATCCAAACTTGCTTTGTGTTCAAGAGACACATCTGAAACACTCACACACAAACTTTCTTCTTCCGAAAAGACCGTGACGAGGATAACGCCTCGTGTGGCGGTGTAGCAATCGCTGCAGACAAGTCTGTAGCTTGTCATCATGTAGCCTTACAAACACCCCTTGAGGCATTGTCAATTAGGGTAGTTCTTTTCAATAAGCTGGTAACTGTTTGTTCTATATATATATATATATATATATATATATATATATACCCAAGCTATCACCTCATAAAACAGAGTTTACTAACCTCATAGATCAACTGCCGGAACCCTACCTACTCGTGAGTGATTTTAATGCTCACAACACGTTGTGGGGAGACTCCCGATGCGACGCGAGTGGTCGACTCATTGAAAATTTTCTTCTGACCTCTGGTGCCTGTCTCTTTAATAAGAAGCAGCCTACCTATTACAACGCCCAACACGATTCGTATTCATCGATAAATCTTGCACTTGCATCCGCTTCCCTTCTGCCTGACCTTCAATGAAATGTCATCAAAAATCCTTTTGGAAGTGACCGCTTCCCTGTAACTTTAAACTTAATAGCGCAGCACGATAACCCTCCCAGCATTCCTCGATACAAATTAGCATCGGCTGACTGGGACCATTTTAAAGACTTAACTTATTTACCACGAGATTTTATAAACAATTTTAGTATCCATGATGCTGTGGCATATTTTACCGCGTTTATTATTGATGCCGCTGAAAAGTCTATCCCACAAGCGAATTCAGGATTCACTTAAAAGACCTGTTCCCTGGTGGAACGAAGATTGTAGAGGGGCGCGAAAAAGGCAAAACAAGGCATGGGGCATATTGCGTAGATCGCCAAATACAGAAAATCTCATTCAATTTAAACGCATTAAATCGCAGGGAAGGCGGTCATGACGCCAGTCAAAGAGAGAAAGCTGGATGAGGTTTCTCTAGGGTATAAATTCTTACACACAGGAGGCAAAAGTGTGGAACGGCTTAAGAAAGCTAAAGGGACAACAAATGCATCCGTTGCCTCTGGTGAATGACCAAGGGAATACCTTGCAGGACAAGGTAGACAGTCTTGGGGAGCACTTTGAGCGTGTGTGAAGCTCAATCCATTATTCGAAATCCTTCCTTAAATACAAACAGATAGAAGAATGCAAGCCATTCGTACGCAAATGCCGACAGAACGAACCGTAAAATCGTCCTTTCAGTAGTGCCAAGTTGAGAGCTGCCTTGATCGAATGTAAGAGCTCTGCACCGGGACCTGACAGAGTCATGTATGACATTATTTAGAGCGTACTCACTGATACACAACTGACACTACTCGTACTTCTCAACACTATTTGGACAGCCGGATATCTCCCATCCGCATGGAAAGAAGCGATTGTGATCCTTGTATTGAAGCAGGCTAAAGAGCCTTCCTCGGCGGCAAGTTACCGTCCGATGGCTCTCACAAGTTGCCTATGTAAGCTATTAAAAAATGGTTAATCGACGACTCATACAATTTCTTGAACTGAACGAAATGCTTGATCCCTATCAGTGTGGCTTTAGAAAGGGCGATCCACAACTGACCATCTTGTGCGCATTGAAGGAAGTATCCGGGACGCATTTGTACATAAACAGTTTTTCTTATCAGTATTCCTCGATATGGAGAAGGCGTATGACACAACGTGGCGTTACGGTATATTGAGAGACTTGTCGCGAATGGGCATCCATGGCAATATGCTAAACTAATAGAAAGCTATTTGTCTAATCGTACCTTCCGCGTCAAAATCGGCAACGTATTGTCACGTCCATTTATACAGGAAACTGGTGTACCCCAGGGAGGTGTGCTCAGCTGCACACTCTTTATGGTTAAGATGAACACACTCCGTGGCTCATTAACACCGGCAATTTCTTATTCCGTCTATGTAGACGACATACAAATAGGCTTCAAGTCCTGTAACCTCGCAGTGTGCGAGAGACAGGTACAGCAGGGCTTGAACAAGGTGTCCAAGTGGGCAGACGAAAACGGCTTTAAAGTTAACCCCAGAAAAGTTCTTGTGTTCTTTTCACAAGAAAGAGAGGCCTGATTCCAGATCCCTGTGTAGAACTGTATGGACAGCAAATACCTGTGAACAAAGAACACAAGTTTTCAGGCATCATACTTGACAGTAAGCTAACTTTCATTCCCCACATAAAATATCTCAAAGCAAAATGCCTAAAAAACAATGAACCTAATGAAGATTCTATCGCACACAACGTGGGGCAGCGACAGGAAATGTATAATGAATCTTTACAAGAGCCTCATTAGATCGCGACTGGATTATGGTGCTGTAATATATCACTCTGCTGCCCCATGCGCGCTAAAGATGCTAGATCCCGTTCACCATCTAGGTATCCGCCTGGCCACCGGTGCTTTAAGAACAAGCCCTCTTGAAAGTCTATATGTAGAACCGAATAAATGTTCACTCCAGCTGCAGAGATCATGCATCAGCTTCACTTATTTTCTCAAAGTCCACTCTAATCATGAACATCCGTGTTCTCAAAACGTTAATGATTTGACGTGTACTACACTTTTCAATAACCAACCCTCAGTGAGACGGCCTTTCTCACTGCGTGTGAGAGAACTTACCGAAGAGATGGATGTCCCACTTCTAGAACATCGCCTAATGCTTCCAGGTGAGCTGTCACCGCCCTGGGAGTGGCAGGTGATAGAATGTGATCTATCCTTTGTATAGATCACAAAACAATCTCCCGAGCTCGAAATTGCAATGCATTTCCGCGAACTTCAATCGAAGTACTCGTGCTCGGAATTCTACAGCGACGCATCCAATCCCATGCTGGCGTATCTTACGCGGCTGTTGGCCCCTTTTTTTATAAATCTGACGTATTGAACCCCCTAACCAGTATATTCACAGCAGAAGCCTACGCAGTACTTTCTACAGTGAAACATATAGACAAATTGAAACTACAAAAGGCAATCATATTCACAGACTCGTTGAGTCTTGTAAAAGCGCTAACATCTTTACAAAAGCAT
The DNA here is from genome assembly GCF_013339745.2 of Dermacentor silvarum. Lineage (NCBI taxonomy): Eukaryota > Metazoa > Arthropoda > Arachnida > Ixodida > Ixodidae > Dermacentor > Dermacentor silvarum. The sequence continues at coordinate 173,473,644 of NC_051158.1, forward strand.
AAGAATCCTGTTTTTATTGAGCTTTACTCACTCTTGTGTAACGTTTACCTATCTCGTAGACATGTAATAATATGCTGGATTCCCGGCCATAGAGGAATCGAGGGTAATGTGCTTGCCGACGAAATCGCCAAATCAATGGCATCGCAAAGTATTGGTCTTCCGCTGCTATTCCTACTACAGATCTGAAGCCTTTCCCACGAAACAAACTGCGAAGCCACTGGCAACGCTTGTGTGACGCCGAAGCAAATAATAAGCTCCACTTGATTAAGCCACAGTTAGGGGTTCTGGCCCTGTACAACGAAAACACGACGAACTGATGTCCTATTCTGTCGTCTCAGAATAGGACACACATATGGTACTCACAATTTTCTATTGAATGCTAATAATCCTCCTACCTGTGGTAGATGTGGCGAGAGGCTCACCGTCCTCCACGTCTTCTTGGAGTGTCGGGAAGCCGAAAGAGAAAGAAAGAAACAATTTCCGCTAGCATATCGCTATTGTGTCCCTCTCCATCCCGCTATTTTTCTAGGTAAAGGACCGCTTCTGAGCAACAAATCAGTCCTCACATTTTTTAAAGATGTTGTGCTACATGTTATTAGCCCAATAAGTTCATAGCGCATCCTCTCTCCAGAGGATGTTGCTGTGATAGTTTTTTATAGCACATGCCTCCAGGCCCTTCTTTCAAGGGCTCTGTTTAGGCACTTGTGCTTCGGGCCAATTCTCGTATCTTTAATATTTTGTAAGTCATATCATTCCTTCGCAATGCATTGTTCATGTCCATAGTACACATAATTAGTCATTGCCATAATCTTATTACGTATAGATTTTATGCAGTTTACAGCGACTGTTTTTAGGCCCCTTCAGCCATGTCAAATCTAATGTTCATATAGTTCACTATTCATATACCACTAACAAGCCATTACCATCATCGCTCTTTGGCCACACCTGGCCCTTGCGCTGATAAACCACAATAATCATCATCATTTGTTTCACTGAAACGCGTTGCATCCGTCATTGTATTGTGCATTTGCATGTGTGCCCGTGGAGAACGGGCACCCACGCCGCATTTTGCACAAACGCAGCTGTAAAGGCAACTTTATAATCGGAGGCAGCGTGCGCGTTAGCTAGTGTCGGTGGAGGTTGGCGACGCCAGGTACGTCGCGTTACGGTGGCGCGAAAACCAGGCCAACTTGCTCGACGATACGCGGACGGGGTGCATTTTTTGGTGACGAGGCCGGCGCGAAATGCAGCATTTCGCATCTCGATGCCGGCTGCTGCCGGGGTACGCCGGATACGTCGGGAGCGCCTCGCGCCGGTCTAAAGGGGCGCGATCTTGTACGCGTTCCAAAATGGAACGGAGGCGTTCCGTTCCATCGAGCCGCACACGATTGGTCAATTTGAACGTCGCGCTTGAAATTGACCAATCGTGTGCGGCTCGATGGAACGGAACGCCTCCGTTCCATTTTGGAACGCGTACAAGATCGCGCCCCAAAGTGCTGCGATTTCGCTGTCGTAGCGTCGCCGTCCTGAGCGTGCTCGCGCGTCAATGCTACGTCGCAATATAGTGTCGTTACAGCCAAACGTAAACGTGCGCGCGGCGCCATTGTATTTGCACGAAGCTGCGTCATGGTGTAGAAGCAGTTCTGTACCTTTATATGTCGCGAAGAAGCAATGAAGCAGTGTCACGTGCCTGAGAATTTGTCGCCCACGAAATTTTAGCAGAGGTATCAGTGTGAGCGCATATTCTGCTGCCAAATGGGGTGGTACTGTTATCTAGGTCAGGACGCTAAGTGCATCCAATTTTCGAATCGGTCTCAGTGCCACAGAAATCAGCAAATTGCTTTTCTTCAAGCGTCACTGTCCGTTACAGGCCAGTAAGACTATGCTGAAATGTTGATTAAGAGCCACCTGATCAGGCACGTTGCATCATGCTGAGCGTGTAGAATGTAACCAAAAATGTGCACCCTGTGTTGAGCAAATATTGAACTTGAACGCATCGTGCATGTTTACATGAAATTATTATTCGAAATTTACTGCTGAGATGAGGTAGCGCAGCAAACATTGAGTTATTGTTTTGTTAAGGTGTGTTGGGGAAGTCTGACGTGGCTTAATTTAATTACGTCGTTGCAAGAAATGTACGTGGTCGTTCAATGTACTGCAACCTGTCACAGAACACAACTTGTTTGTGATTTTGTCACTTCACATGCCACCTTTATTAATCCAGCGCCATGAATAATAACATTGCATTCGGTTTTCCATCAACAGTGCCGGAACACAGCCAAAAGAATGAGCAACGCAGTCAGTCAATGTTATTTTATTTTTTATTTATTAAATACTGCGGACGCGTGGTCCAAGCAGGGAGGGCGACATATGGTACAAACAATGAAAATCAGATTGACAAAGCAAACAGAACAATGAAATTACAAGATTAGGAAGTGGATTCAATCATACAATCCCATTCGGTCACAGTCCGCGGAAAAAAGAAAACATATGTGTTTGTTCTTGCAAAGTAAGGGGTTAATGCAGCATGTCTGCGGTAGCATGTAGTTCTGGTCGATGACTGCGATAAATGTTGAGATGGGTCAAGGGATAAATTGTTGGTGTGAAGTAATTTAAGGAATTCAAGTCTCTGTTTCTCTGAGATATGCAGCTGTGACACCTCTAGAACTACCTCATGCACTTTTTGTTTGCAGGTACAGGCTGTGAATGGACAGCCATGGTAACTAAGCTGCTGTTAGATTATTATGAGCAGTACTTTGCTAAGATTGGACCTATGAAAAAATTCAAAAATATAAAGCTAATGTTCGCCCGAATTGCAGCCAATATATCAGAGGCACTGGGAATTCCCAAAACAGTGAGCAGTGCTGCAGCTGCAGTAGAACTATCATGCGAAGAAAAAGAAGCGCTACAGCACACAATAAGAAATCCGGGAATTCCCCGTGTGAAGAGCCGTTTGAAGATGAAATAGCCAGAATATGCTGGCTAGACGACAGCCTCGAGCCCGAAGAGCTGAGGGACAGCTCTGGCGTTGTTTCTGTCAAGAGGCCAGCCAGCCAGGCATCGGCCAGTCAAGCATCGACCAGCCAAACATCAGAAAACCAGGAGTCTGCAAGCCTAGCGCCGAGCCAGGCATATACAAAAGAACCTGTGCCCAAAAAGCCTAAGCCCTCGGGTTCCAGAATGCTGGATATGAAGGTTTTCTTTGATGAAATGACCAAAATTTAACAAGAAAAAGAAAAACGAGCTGCACGGGAACAGGAAAGGGAGAAGCGCCACCAAGAAAGGCAAGAATACAAAGAGCGTATTCGTCAAGAGAAAGCAAAGCAACACGCAGAAAAATGATGCTTCTAAGCCGCGCTTTTGGCCTCGAGAGCGAATAAAGAGATTCCAGTGTCCCAGAATATCGGCATGGTCAAATAAAAGTGTATAGTGTCAAACGTTTGGTTGTGTATTTAAAGGGGGCTGCGCGTTAGTACACATACCGCAGCCCCAAAATACTGCGTGGACTTTTTGATTCACCAGCTCGATGCAGGTTTATTTCGATGCACCAGCTCCAATACGGCGTCGGAGCTAGTGGTTCTCATGTTTACATCCAGGTAATTAGAGAGCTACAAAGAATCTCATACCATCATTGCATGATTACGCATACGATTACGCACGTAGAGCCTAGTGCTGTGATTAAAGTGGCGTTTGGTGTTTTGAAGCTCAAGGAAACGAAGAGTTTGCAGGAGAATACATTTAGGGCTTATGGTGTTTTGACGCTAGAGGAAAAGTACACTTTGGAGCAGGATCGTTTAGGGCCCGCAATTTTTCTACGGGAACTTCGCCAAGACTTTCGTGCGCTTAATTACTCCAAGCGTGCGCAGTGCTCACTCTCTACCAGATTCGTCAATGTGATTATCACTGCAGTTCTGCCACTGAACGTCACTGGGTACTTGTTCATCATCATTATCTGGCTCTACATCACAATACTCGATGCACAAGTTGTGGATAATGCAGCAGCTTATGATGAACTCATTGAGTCACTGAATGGTGCGGAGTTCAAAATACATCAGCTGTCCGAAGCGATTTTTGAGGTTGCTAAACGCATTTTTGATGAGCACTCTTGTGGCTGAAAACTTATGATTAAATCCTTTTTGCTGTTTTGTCAAAGCACCATAATCCCTGTAGGGTGTCAACAGGTATTCCCGCAGTGGATACGCCGCGTCCCCTAAAATATGGTAAGACCCCTGACATACGGCAGAGATTTTCTTTGATAGTGGTGACAAGCTGAACACATGGGAATCGTGCATTTTGTTTGAGCTTCCAATGAATGCATCTAGGAAGCGCCTTCTCTCATCGCAGACAGCTTGCAGTGTCAGTGATAGGTAGTGGTGCCTGTTACAATATGTTGAAGCAACCTTCTTGTCCGGGCACTGTATCTTGATGTAGGATCCATCTATGCAACCAATAACATCAGGCATTCCAGACACCTAGAAGCAAGTCACACACTTGTATTGAGCGATATCATCCATGCCTGAACAGAAAATGAGCATTTGCAAGGAGTTTTAACATTAAATACCGCTGCTCAAACCCATTAACTGCCAGTAACAGCATACAATTCATGACACAGCGCCATTTATTTTATGTTAAAGAAAAAAAATGCAAACCAAATGCAACTTTGAGAAGTACTGAAGGTAGCATGCACTGCCGTGCACACAACATATTACATGATTTTTACTATCCACTTCTCTTTTTACTAAACAAAATGGGAGAGAAAACAAAACAAAGTCTGTGTATGTTCTTCCCTTAAAGGGACACTAAAGAGAAACAGGAAGTTCAGCTGGAATAAAGGAGGGGCCTTCAGGAATGCATGCAGTTTTTGTTGGGTGCAAAAATATGAGTTATTAGCGGAGAAATTATTAAACAAAGACCAAATATCTCTTCCTCAATTTCTCTCACCCCAGATTTGGCGCTGAAGCCGTGTCGTCACAGATTTCATTGCTCTCGGCGAATCAGAATGCGCCATGATACGTCACCGCTTGCGTAAACGGCCGAGGCACTGGATGCATCATGGCTGCATGCATGGTCGCTGCGTTTGCGTTCGCCGCGATGGATACCGTTGCTGCAGCTGAACCTTGCAACGAAGAGCTCGCCAGGGAAGCAGGATTGCATTTCAGCGATATTCAGTGAAACGGAGCGCAAAATGATCCTCCGTGCTCGAGCGGTAGGTGTTTACGCGTGCGATGGTGGTGAGCCGCCGGCCCCGCCGGCGGAGAGCTTCGTTTTCGTCGACGGAAGGCGAAGCGTCCGGTCCGCCAGGCGACGATGTTCCCGATAGAACAAGCGTAGAGAGTTGCGCACGTACTCGGTATGGTTATTTCGTGGCTTTATTTAATGACATTCAGCACTCACCGAGCCGCCAGTTTGCTGCTGCAGGGGCACCGGAAGGGGGTTTGATGAAGGCCGCATTGAGGGAACAGCTGCTCGAGAAAGGACTGGCCTCTGGGGCACGCCAAGATACTTTCCGAGGGCAGGATTATACACATAATCCGAGGGCGAGAAATGCAGAGAGCACACCATCGGTTTCTCTAGCTCTTTTGCCGTTTTATCATCGGCAGAGCACTGAGCCATTGCGAACGCCGGGGAGCCGGGGCTCACCGCGCGACACCACAAGAAAGGACACAATCGAGTCAACACTGCCGCTGCCCCTGAGCAAGCGCCTTGGGCCATTTATACAGCCCTCAACACTACACACACGAGGCATTTTCTGACTGTTTCCTGCCAAGTCAACGTTTTTCGAGCCACGCAACAGGCAACTAAACACCGTAGAGCGGAACAGGCGCGCGACGATGCATTGACCAAAAACGAAACTACGAAACTATCACGGCCGCATGTATCGCCATGCCATTTTTTCTTATTTATTTAATTTTGTGTTAAACTTGTACTTCCTCGCTTGAAACGGTTTGAAAAGTTAGCAAATGCTGTTTATGTACGTTTAAGGTGTATTTCATTTTGCGTTTTATTAACAGCGCTAAATCGCTCTAGACCAATCGCGACCGGCCTGCATTTGTAATCTCCGACGTCAGAACGTAGTGCGGGAAATTCGAAGGGGCGTCAGCACCTATCCTTCAGTTTTTCGCTATTTTCTAGCCTATTAAACATCTGTTTGCAGTAAGAATGGTATGGCTGTGATCGTGAAAGGATAATCTACCATTTAAGCTCAACTTCCGGTTTCTCTTTAGTGTCCCTTTAAGCGAGTTGAAGCACGTAATGAGAATTTGCTTGCAAAAGCAGACGTGGTCTATATCGCATCGTACACCCGGAAATATGAACAGAAATCTACTGTGTAGTATGCAGCATCATTCCTATCCAAGGAATGTGCTGTGATTCCAGGAGATACTTTAGGTTGAATGTTTCGTTCACCACTGGCAGAAATTCTGAGTGTTATCATCACAAGCTATCACGTTATCATGAAGGTCCAGCTCTATAATGCATAGTGCATTATAGAGCTTGAAATAGCAAACAATAAAACGCGCACAGTGATGTTGCGATATTATCAATAAAATTTGGCTGGGCGATATCATTGTTCCTTGTAGGTAAAAAAAATCACAACAAACCTTCTCAAAACTTCTAGTGAGGTTCTCCAGGTCAGCAAGAAACTTTATCAACGATGGTCCCAGGGTCAGGAGGAAGTGCGCTACTCTATGGAGGATTCGGTGAACAGAGCTTTCTGTCAAGTCGAAGCGGCTTGCCACGTTTTTCATGCAGGTTTTGTTGGCCGCGTACCTGCGCAGTGGGATAGCACGCATCCGGAAAAGCAGCTTCAGACTACACTGCAGTGCAAGCAACGAGCTCGCGTCAAATACATTTTTATGAAGGCATCCGATGCCCTCGCGTTTCATTTGTCGTTCATTTGGAAGGTGCATAGAAAAAAAAAAGGCGAGAACTAACCAGATAAAAGACAAGATATGTGTTTTCGCAGATTTCGCTGGAACCCCTCCATGTATGCTCGAAGGGCACATAGACGACGCAGCAAACTCGGTGATCAACTTTTCAGCCACAGGTCGAGCTAGCCTGAGGTGCCTTCGGAACTGCCCAAAAAAACAGACAGGAAAGCACCGCAAGTGTGAAACCTTGAGTATGATGTTTTCCTTTCATTTTTTCTTTGCCTCATCGTCTGAGTACTGCCGCACGACGTCCTCGATGAAGCCAACTACTTTGGGCCTCTTCGCGAGAATGCGGAACATCCTGTCAAATTCCTGCTCGTAAGCGGCAGTTTCAGTCAGCGTCGCTGTCACTATCCGAGAAATCGCTCGTGTTGGAACTTGAGCTTTCCGACTCGGAGCTGTCGCTATCAAGTAGCAGAAGCAATGCCGCATGCTTTGCCGAACTAGCCGAGCCGTTCATGTCGTCCGCCATTACCACCACAACTCGCGAGTCGCGACCGGTGGTGACCCCCAGCAGACAAACTTGGTAAAGGAAATACGTCACGCAGAGTTCCGGTCGACTCCGCCGATTTTGGCAGAGCATCTTTTTCGGCTCCACGGAGTGACTCCCGCTCTGAATCTACGAATCGGATGCGCCAGCTGTTTATACATCACTCACTAAACCTTCCATCGTGGTGGTCGCGTACCAATTTGAACGGTGTACTGTATAGGTAAAGCTGAAATGTTCCGGTACCCTAAACAATGGAAAGGCATTCTTTTTCCATCGTAGAATAACTAGCTTCCGGTTTCTACAGCGACCAAAAGGGTCATAGCTTTCAAGTCTGTCTTTCCTGTGGGCTAGGACTAGGACGGACAGCGCCCGGGCCCACGTTGCTTGCGTCGGTGCAGGTTTTGGTATAGGCATCGTCGTCGGAACGGGCCAGTACTGGTAGCCACTGCCGGCGTCGTTGAAGCTTTTGGAATGCTTCGACTTGCTGTGCTTCCCACTTGATCTCGACGTCCGATCTGGTTAGTTTAGTGGCTCGGCGATGCAAGAAAAGACCTTGACAAAGCGCCTGTAGTAGTCACAAAGGCCAAGAAATCATGGTCTCTGTTCTCTAGGTGGAGATTCTTGGCCAGTCATCGGTGAGCAATCAACTTAAACTTTAGGCCGACAAGTGCGCCGTGTTGCCTCAGGAATATTATGCCGAGAATTATGTCCCATTGCCATCTTTCTTTTCATGCGGCGCTCACCAACACGGGGACTAAGAGAAGAAAGGCCGATTACATGCGGTGTGTCTGGCAATTCTAGCCTTTGAGAGCGTTGTACAAACATAATTATGGATGCTCACTAACCAGCTCAGTTTTCAATTCTAATCCCATTGCCAATCTTGCAGAATAACGAATGTCGCAGTGTAACTCTTGCCATGCAGATTCCAGTCGGCGTTATTAGGTATCATCGATCGGTGTAGTTTTGAGGGCCGTCCCATGAATTGTTGATGTTTTCAATTTGGTGGCCACGGACCCAATGATGACGGAGTAGTCGGCTTCTGTATCAACAAATTGGTGTCATTGTGGGCATCGATAATGAAAAGCGTATTTCTTTACCTTTACAGGTGACCGCGTTTCCGCGGCTTGCCCCCGTTAAAGCTATCGCTCAGCTCAAGATGCCCCTTTCTGTATCTGAAGTTTCTCGAAGGGTATCACTGGTTCTATTCGCCGTCTGTTCTCACCGAACCTTGCGCAATCAGATTGTATGCGTGTCAAACACTGCATAATAATTTCTAATATGAACGCGGGCACAGCCTATTACGCTGGAAGCTTCGATGAGTCAAATAGCCGACGCTTTTCACCCGCAGGTCATATTTCGATGATCGCCGACTGTACTCGCCACCATCATCGTTCTTTGAGTGCCACTTGTTCAGTTGGGTACAGGTTCGCCAAATAAAGAGTTAACGTTTTTATTCACGCTTTTGACAGTATGTTATTCTAAGCCGTACCGGCAGCGCGACATATGCCAGATGGCACACATTGTCCGACGGATATCTGATTTAGATCCGTATGATTGGGCACGGCAGTACCACAAGAATACAGACGTCTAATCCACTGTCCTTCTTCATGCAGCTTGCTGTCAGCATACTCCTTAGTGGTGGGAATGCGCGCAACGGGCTGCTACCGGAGATGATCAGCTTAACGCATATGAGCAACACCGGTTTCCACGCGCCAGATGATTCCTACTATCTGTGTCGGGACAACTTGCCACGTGGTTCGGCGACCGACGCGCCCTGCTGAACACATGACCGGCATCGAGCGCCACCTATTCTACCGGCTATATGTGGTCTTCCTTCAATGCCAGGAGCCATTGGGCACGGCAGTACTACAAGAATGCAGACGTATAATCTACTGTCCTTCTTCATGCAGGTGAGAAGGCGACACGATAAGTGTTTTAGATATAGTAACCCCTTCTTGTTGGTTCTGCCGTGCCCGCGGCTTGTTGTTGCAGTTGCCGATGTTGTTTTGTTTTATGGAAACTTAGTAGCTGGAGACATAGACGAAAATCCAGGCCCTGAGTTAGGCCAGATTGCTAAACAACTAAAGGATATTGCAACCGACATAAAAGATATGAAAGAACATCGGCTAACCGAAATTGAAAAGAAGATAGACGCCCTCTCCAAACTTGAAGAAAAATTGGTTTCATGCGTAAACAACATATTGCAATTGGAGAGAGCCTTTAAAAGATTAGAAAGCAGAGTTGAGGATTTGGAAAGCCCTAGCAGAAGATCAAATCTTATTGTTTGCGGACTACCCGAGGTTGAGGGCGAAAACAGCTCTGCATTGGAACATAGCGTCCATCGAACGATCATCAAGGATACCCTTGGTTTAGAGCCAGTTGTCTTGGAACGAATACATCACTTAGGCAGACCGAATAAGATAAAAACAGACCAGTCATCTTAAAACCACTTGACTCAAGAAACAAATCAACGATATTGAAGAAAGGCTACAAACTCAAGAACACTAACTACTCTATAGGTGAAAACTTCCGTCGTAAAGTGCGGGAAAAGAGAAGAAAACTCTGGGAAAGAACTAAATCAAACCGTGAGAAAGGAGAAAAAGTATCTATTTTTGATAAACTGTGCATAAATTACAGCATGTTTGTCTGGGATGATGAAAGAAACATGAGAGTCGCAGTTCAAAAAAACGCCAAAACCAATTGACCAGTAACTCGAAGCCACAAACATTCACAGAAATAACATTACTAAATGTGAACGCAAGAAGTATTGTCAATAAAACTGAAGCATTAGAAAGCCTGTTACTCGAACACAGCCCTGACATAGTTGCCATTACTGAAACATGGCTTTCACCAGAAATATGCAGCCACGAAATAGCACCCCCAATTTACTCAGTTATCCGTGTAAAGATCGACCAACTCGAGGCGGTGGCGAAGCTCTGCTTATTAAGAAGCCCTTACCCTTTGCATTGATGCCCGACGTTCCAGATGTTGAGGCTGTGTTCTGCAAGATTATGTGCGATTGCTTTGCAATACTTACCGGTTGCTTTTACAGAAGTCCCCTTTCTGGTCACGAAAGTGTTATTGCTGTACAGGAGTTAATGTAGAAGCATGCTACTAACCGAGTTATTCTTATGGGATACTTCAATTTACGTGATATTGGCTGGAATACCATGCATCACACTTCACTCTCATCCAATTCGCTCATTGATTTGATGCTAAACTTCGGGCTTCATCAAGTTGTAACCTCCCCTACGCGAACACAAGGAACAAGCGATAACATCCTAGACATAATACTGATTAGTGGCAACTTCCCCCTAGATCTACTGAACTCGGAGATCATAAACGGTATCTCAGATCACAACATACCAAATTGTCAGCTGCCTCTCGGATGCACTGCAACAGCCAAAACTACCGAAGTTGTTGTCCCTAATTTTCAAAAAGCAGATGATTCCGCTATACTAACCTATTTAGAGCACGAATACCAAGAATTTTACGAAATGGCCAACGATAGTTCTGTTCACATCAATAATCTTTGGCTTCATTTAAAGCGTATAGTCTCGCACTGCGTGCACCATTACATCTAGATAAAAAGCAAAAAAACCCAAAAAACAATCCTTGGATATCACGCGATATAATTCATGTCACGTGCAGAGTAAAACGCTTGCGCCGTAACATAAAAACTAAAGGTGAAAGTACACAAAAAATCGGAACTATTTCGCGCTACCGACGAACTTAAGTTAAAGACTAAGCTCGCGAAGCATGCGTATTTCAATGAAACATTGCCTAACCTTATCAATCACAACCCTAATGGCTATTGAACTTGTTTCGCCAATGCCCTGCAGCGACACCAGATCGTCCACGTCCACGCGAGGAAAAATTGGCACTCGCTGATAAATTTAACCAACACTTTCACTCACTCTTTACCAAAGATAACAACACACTTCCATATTTGCCACCGTCATCATTCCCCACTATCGACGCATTAACAATAAACGACTCAGGAATATTTAAGCAATTAGTTGAGCTAGACGTGAAGAAAGCAAACGGTCCCGATAACATTCCCAATGAGTTCTTGGAAAGATATGCTGAATGTAACAGTAAATATCGTGGCCTTATTTACCGCAAGTCACTTTTGACATCAGACTTACCAGAAGATTGGAAAATTGCTAAAGTGGTACCGATTCATAAGTCAGGCGATCCTAACCTACCATCTAACTACAGATCAATTTCACTTACCAGCACATCGCGTAATGTTTTGGAACAGATTATTACACTTAACCGCATATTTCGAAGAACATTTTCAAGTAGATGTTCAACATGGTTTTAGAAGAGGTTTATCGACAGTCACTCAGCTAACAGAGGTGGTACACGATCTTGCTTCAAGTATTAATAATCATAATCAAACTGGCATACTTTTACTAGATTTCAGAAAAGCGTTTGATTCTGTGTGCCATATTAAACTAACTACCAAAATTACAGCTGTGATTGGCAAAGGACCCATTACTGCATGGTTAAATAACTTCCTATCTCACCGATCACAATTTGTCGTTATCGAAAACATCCCATCTGCTCCGGTGCCCGTTACAACAGGTGTCCCACAGGGCTCAGTAATAGGTCCGCTATTATTTTTGGTTTTTATCAATGACGTTACAAACACCATTGATTGTAAAATTAAACTCTTTACAGACGACTGCGTAATATACAGAGAAATACGTAATCACGAGGATCAAGTTCTGCTCAATAACACACTAGCAAAAATAACCGAATGGTGCGATAACTGGCAAATGACAATTAATGAAAACGGTTTGTATGACAGTAACGAGAAAAAAGCACCAATCGCTTTTCCCCTACACACTTAACGGCAGCCTCGTAACTAGAGTTCAACAGCATAAGTATCTTTGTTTAACAATAACGTCAGACCTTAACTGGACATCACATATTAACAACATTACTTCTTGTGCATTAGTAAAACTGTTTTTTCTCAAAAGGTGCCAGCGGATGGCACCAACTAACGTCAAACTTTTAACTTACACTAAATTTTTGAGACCTGACCTTGAGCATGCTAATGTCGTATGGTTTCCGTTCACTAAATCTAATATATCTAAACTGGAAAGCATCCAGAGAAAGGCAATTAGGTTTGTACACCGAAAATACCGGCGCAGTGAATCACCCACTCTTCTCCTAACACAGTCAGGGCTTGAAACTCTGGCAGTTCGAGCAAAACGAGCTCGTCTAAAATTTCTGCATACACAAGCGAGTAAAAATAGATGCTTCTGCATACGTTACCTTTTCTAAATCCCGCATACTTCGTCATAATCATCCGTATACGCTAAACGAGTTATTTTGTAATAACGATACTTTTCAGTTTTCCTTTTTCCCCCGTGTTGTTCGCGAGTAGAATAAGCTAGATGCATCTATAACTAACACAGTATCGCAGTCCGATTTTGTTAAGTTATTGGAAGATGAAATAAGTACTTAGGAAAAGACAGTTCTTATGCACATATGATCATCAAAACTTCCACTTTTTGAACTATAGCTAAAAATTTACCTCCTTTATTTCTCTCTTCGTTTTTGTAACATTTGCTCTTTTTATTTATAGTATTATTGTTGTAAAATTGCGCATTGAACCTGTTTCAAGTATTTGCATTTACATGTGTGGATGTTTTCGCCGTTCTTTATATAACACATGCATTGTATGTGCAATCACATGCCCACCTGCTATGGTCCCGATATGAGACTGGCAGTATTGTAAATAAATAAATAAAATGTCCGGAGCCGAACACAGACGTCCGCCTGACCTAGAACGAAGGTCCGTATGCGGATGTCGCGAGCGAAACATCCACGGGACGTTCGCGGTACTTATGGTATCGCATGTATGTTGAACTTTTCTGATGTTGAACTTGTCTAAAGCCGAGCCCGTACATCCACTGGACTTACAATGAGTATCCCAGTGCGGACATAGCGACAGGGACACCTAATGGACGTTCGCAGTACTTACAACTGTGGAGTAAGTTTTAAAATAGACAAGAAAATAACTTACGCGCTTCTCGCCTTCCCCAGTTGAATTCCTATCAATTGAGTGACTTGATCGTGGTATATTTGTTAGAATACATGTGTGGGTGTCGGCTGTATGCATATTTTTAAGCGTTGTAGAATGAGCGCACAACAGATGCTGTAGTCTGCAGTTTATTCAGTTTATTACAAACGACGCGAATAAATGCTTTGTCAGGTGTTTCGCTTGTAGGACGCAAAGAGAGTCTGCTGCATGTCTCTGCAGCTGAGTTTTTACCGGTGTATTCTCGCAAAAAAATATCGTAAAAACTGTTTTTATGCAAATTGCTTGATATTGTGTGAAGGCCAAATGGCTAACTCCGTCGTGGACCAAACGACGTTTCCAAATCCAGGGCGCAACAGTGGCTACTTCTAGGCATCATGTTTAAATCTCGAAGGACATGTTTCTGCTGGTTGCGTGCACCAAAGGCGAATGCAATGCCAGAAAACCCGTCATGGACGTATGCTTGTGATTGGCTCCTTCCGTCCGCCTTCTTACTCGACCCGTTCTCGTGGCGTTCATGTGAACGTAGCCTTATATTGGTGTTACTAGCATGAACTATGCAAGGCGACCGTGACGTGATTTGGCGCTTGCAATCGCCTCTTAGCGCCATAAAAAAACACGGACAAAAAAAAGGGAGACAAAGACAAGCGCAACTCACAATTGTTTATGGGAAATATATATATATATATATATATATATATATATATCCTCTTGTTACGCATGCGCATAACGAACACGGGATTGTGTACAAGAAAGGCGGTTGCGCAAGAAGTCAAATTCAGCATCTAGTAATGATATAGACGGCTCACTTATACACCGATCTCTGTTCTTCTTGATAAAGAAGGCCTCCAGTTCAAGGCTAGAAGAGGTATTTCCACTCCTCCCCAGAATGGTAGTCTCATAAAATCGAGCGTCACACCCACATGTGGTAACATGGTCCACCAAATACACGCCCTTATCCTACTTTTTGTTTACTTTTTGCGCATGTTCCCTTATGCGGTCGTTCACGCAACGTTCGGTTTGGTCGATATACAACTATATACTATACGACACGATATTACACCCAGATTCGTGTGCTGCGGGCGACGTTTGCGCCAGTTTGCTGTATTTGCAACACTTTGGTTTATCACCAGACGACACTTGGAGCAGCGAGTTAGCTACTGGTGACAGTAACAACCTTGGTAGACAGTTACAGGCATGGACCATGGGCCATAGGATAAAAAAGGATGCATTCAGTGACCCTTTAAAAATTTTTCGACAGTATCCATGTTACTCGACTCTTCCGAGCGACGCCCGTACTATGTTGAGAATGCCGCGAGTGTCGTGCTTCGAATGCCTTATTATTGTTCTTTCTCCCTGTTATTACTGTCATTTTGGGCTTCAGAGAGGATTGCTGCTTACAATAAATGGTTGTAGGGAGTTGCCACAAACATTGTTGCTGTTGTTTATTATTGACGGACTGCCATTATCTAAAAGTTCCAACGTTCAGCTTTGGGCGAACAGCACCTAATTGTCAACTGCAACAAACAAGCTCCATTTCTGATTGGTGCATTTGCTGGACCAAGCAAGGCAGAGTCGGCAAATTGCTTTCTTCTGCCATTTGTAACTGAGGTAAAGGGCTTGCTTGAAGATGGCCTAATTGCTGAGGGTTGCAGTATTACTGTATCAGTGAAGACAATTATATGCGATGCTCCTGCGCGCTCATTCATCCTTTCGACTAAAGGCCATTCTGGCTATAGTAGTTGTCCGAAGTGCACACGCGAAGGTGCTTACAAAGGAATCAGGGTAATTCTTTCGAAGGCATGTTGTGAAATGCGCACTGATGATAGCTTTCGGCAACAAGATGTGGATCACCAAAAGGGAACCTCTGTTCTTGTTTATTTGCCACTTGACACAATGAGGGACTTTCAGCTGGACCATATGCATTTACTGCTGCTTGGTGTTCTGAAATAACTTTTGCTGCTTTTGATGTAAGGGCCACTGTCTTTTCGTGTTGGTCGCTTGAGCGCAAGCTGATGAATGAGGTCAGTGGAAATTTGAAGCTGCACATTCCTCTAAAATTCCCCAGAAAGACACGTCCTGTTCGTGAAGTTCAACAATGGAAAGCTGCTGAACTCCGTGTCTTTGTGTTTTACACCCGCCCTCTTATAATAAAATCTGTGCTGAGCCCTAAACTGTACGAAAACTTTTAGTTCTGCATTCTTCACTTTCTATTCACGCCAACAGTGAATTGTGTTCTCATCATGCTGACTATGCTAGAGTTCTAATTAGGCACTTTGTTCACACCTCCACTGCAATCTATGAAGAAGAAGTTTCATACAATGTCCATTGCCTTACACACCTTGCTGAGGATATAAAGTTTCATGGCCCTACTGAGACGTTCAGAGCTTTCCCCTTTGAAAATAATATGCGTCATGTCAAAAAGAGTTTCGAAAGCACGAGAAGCCATTACAACAATTACGAAGTGGAATGTTGGAAACGTTACAGGTCCCACCTGTGCTTCTTCAGGACTCAACAGTTTTTGAGCTGATTCGCCCGTAGGACACTGAACCATTGCCACCCGACTGCACCGGTCCTGAATTTGGTGCAGCCAGAGGGGGCACTTTCCTACTTAGTGGTTCTGCTGGCAACAATTGTGCAATGCTTGATGGTCATATTATTGTTGAGCAGAACTTTTGCTCTCTGAAAGCTTCAAACGAAGATTGCATGGTTGGACAAAAATTTTATGACAGAGAAGACTTTTACACCCTTTGAGTCGTCACTAAAAGGAATTTTTTTCGGTCTCCAAGCTGCCAAGGAATAAAGTATGGCCTCTAAAGGAATCCCAAGAAAACGCTGTTGATGCCTCTTGCCAGCCAGTACACAGCTCTTCCAGAGATCCAGACGAATTGAACTGCGTAAGTCCCATGCTTGTTTTCATTCAACCAGTGGGGCCAGTGTAGCACCTGCCTGTCAATTTTGTAATGAACGCTTGGCCCTATTTGATGTTTCTGTTTTCTTTGAAGAAAAAGTGGTCTATGTTCATACAAAGTTCTCGTTCCAGATGGCTCTTGCAATTGTCGATTTCATAGGTCGAAAAGAGGTAGAGGTTGTATCATCCTCAGGGATCTCTGGCGACATATGTTTTATTTATTTATTATTGCGATAGCAATTATATGGACACTCCAAGCGAATTTCAACCGTTGGCGTCGTCGTCATCGTTGCCGTGAGGTTCCGTATAAAGTCCAAGGACGATAAAATCGTCGCCGCGCGCCGTATGTGCGAGTGAAAGCGCGCGAGGGACGCGAGCTTTCACGGAGAGCGAACGCAAGGCGGAGAGCAAACGCGACCGTCGCGCGAAAGGCCGTGAGGGAATGGGAGGGAAGGAGGGGGGGATGACGTCGTGCTGCGGCACCAACGGCGCAAGGGAAGCTGGCAACTCAAGCATATTTCAAATGCAAGCGAAAACGCTCGCGATTTCTGCCGCCGCGACGCAGAAACCTGTTTCGAGCGGCGGCGGCGGCACTAGCAGCTGGAGCGGACAAGCTCGGGCAAGTCGGAATTTCATCGCGGCGGCAGCGCGGCAACACCGCTTCCGAACCAATGACGGCCCGCCTCACCGCGTGACCAGTGGAGGACTAGTGCGGGAAAGCCTACGCATAGAAGGATATTCAAGGATATTCGCCTCGTTGGAAAATGCGCGGCGTTAATGCATGTGAAACGAAACCTCGCGAAAAGCTTAGCAGCGCCACGCCGCTGTTCGCTCCATTCGCTCAATCGCTTGCTTGTGAAATAGGCTTCAATCACGCACGCGAAAGAAGGAAAGCGGATAGGGAACGCGAGAGGGAGGGGGTGCGTCTTCTACTCTGCCCGAAACTGCGCACTTGAACTTTGAGTGGCGGCGGCCGGTCACCCGCAGCGTATCTTGAAAGCGATCGGCAGACGGCTCATAGCTTTGTAGGCGCTGTGCTTTCACCGCTCAGTTTCTGTTGAAGCGATAGACCCCATTAACCTTCGCTAGCTCCTGCTGATGGGCTTGCTCACGCTAGCGTTTTGACAGCGGTTGTCTGCGGTCGTCGAGTGGAATCGTCGAGTGTTTGCTTGTGCGCGCTGACACCACGCTTGTTAATTCAGTTAGTAAGCGAATGTGTCCAAGTTTATACAGCCTATAAAACTATTGATCTTACTCCGTATAACTTTTTGCTAATTTGCTATCGCAATTGATGATTCCCCTTCCGGGCGAAACTGCGACATTTTTATTACAATACTGCCGGTCTGGACTTTAGAACTTACGCAGGAGTGGTACAATAAACACTACCTTAAATAAGAAAATTTTAACAAAGAGCTTAATTAGTGAGAATATTGCTTAAGAAAAAGAAGACACAGAGAAACACAGAGATAGGACGAAAAGAACATCCAAGATTTGTGTACATCAGCGCTATGCGTTATGGATTGAAGGGCATGTAGATAAGATGATAGCGTCGGGCTTTCGACTACAGCTGCGGGGAGTGCATTCCAATTGGTTATAGTTCTTGGGAAAAAAGAATATCTAGATATACGTATTGGTGTTTCATGAAATCTCGGTTAGTTTTTTGTGTGGTAGGACCATGTAGGCCATCGTTGTGCGTCACTTGAATATGTGTCCTTCGTAAACCTAACTGTCCATGGTAAAGGAGATAAGAAAGTCTCATTCGCTCGGGGTATTGCCTAATTTTTGGCTTTTCGAGCTTAGAGTTTTCTAAAAGAGATTTGGTGACGCCGGCCAACTGAACTTGTTATAGATAAAGCTAACTGATTCCAATACTGAAATATTTATTTTTGCGTATGGATCCCATACAGGCTGCAGAGTATTCTAGTAATGACCGAATGACGGTTTTATACGCTAAAACCTTGACTTCTTGTGTAGATTTACCCACGCACCTTCTTAAGTATCCGAGCTTTTTCATGGCCGTCCCCTGGATGTAGTGAATGTGGTCATTCCACCTAAGAACATTAGAGGAGACAACTCCAAAATACCTGTAGTTGGTTACGATGGCAAGGGGTTCATAATCAAAACAGTGTGTAAATGATATGGGGCGCTTATTGCGAGTAATAGTCATTGCCCCGGCCTTTTTTTTAAATGCGAAGCATTTCTTGGCGAACATTTGCTACTTTGACAATATGTATCTATCTATCTATCTATCTATCTATCTATCTATCTATCTATCTATCTACCTACCTACCTATCTAGCCACCTACGTTTTTGTGCTCTCATGGTCGTTTCGTTAACTTTGTATGTACCAAAATTGGCATACTATGACTAGAGTATATGACGAACATAAAAAATATGTGATGACATGCGTGTCATGTAGCTCAGAAAACAGCCGGCTACGTCTTGGTGCCCTCATGGTCGTTTAGTTAACATGGTAGGTGTCAAAATTGGCATAGTAAGACAGGAGTGTATCACGAACATAATGATAGGTCATGACATGCGTGTCATGTAAGTCCTGACAATGACCCAGCCAAAAATATTAATACCCAAAAACCACTGAAATGAGTTCGGACGTGTCTAATAAGTGAAGGAAGCAGTAAAGGACGCTGGAAGAAGTCATAGTCATGTGCATGACTCAGTAAAAATGAGAATCACTCAGTGTAAAAAGACTACCAGTACAAAACCACTGAAATGGGTTCGGCCGTGGGTACTAAATGAAGGAAACGCTAGCGGATGCTGGTAGAAGTCATAGTCATGAGCATGACTCAGCAAAAATGACAATGAATCCGCGAAAACAGATTAACAATCAAAAAATGTCACAGTTTCGCCCTAACGGCGAAGCAATGAATGCGATAGCAACACAGCAATGTCATACGAAGTAAGGTGAGCGGCTTTGGTAACAATATGAATTGTAGTAAACATGAGCTGATTAAGTAAGCAGGTGTGCTGCGGCGTAAGTAGACCGACATGAAGAGAGACTCGATGACCACGAGAAGGCGCGTGTGAAACGGTGGTGTTGATGAGAAGCGCTTCCCGTGGGCAGCGCGCGTGCGAAGGGACACACCTGTAGCGCTGCACTGCCGATCCGGGCAGCATTACATGTGTAGCGTGCGTTGGAAAATGTGACCCGACTATTACTAACTGAATGAACAAGCGTGGTGTGAGCGCGCACAAACAAACATGAAGAGATCACACTGAATGACTGCAGACAACGACTGTCAAAACGCTGGCAGCAAGCATACGCCGCTGCGGGCGAAGGTACGTGCGGTCTATCGCTTCAACAGCAACTGAGCCGCGAATGCACGGCTCATAAAGGTCAGAGCCGTGTGGAGATAAGAGACGGTGCGGCGAGCGACGAGCGCGGTTGTTGGCAAAAGAAAAGTGCGCCCCCCCCCCCCCCCCCCCCGCTTCCTGCGGCGCTGGCTTCCCGCTTCCTTGCTTGCGCGCGGGATAGATAAGAGACCGTGCGGCCGAGCGACGAGCGCGGTTGTTGGCACAGTAGAAGTGCCCCCCCCCCCCGCTCCCTCCGCGCTGGCTTCCCGCTTCGTTGCTTGCGCGTGGGGGATTGAGTGCGTGCGTCCCAGCACGCTTGCGCTCGGGCATACGGCGCGCGGTAAAGATTTTATCTATACGGAACCTCACGGCGACGGCGACGACGACGGCGACGGCGACGGCTACGGCGACGGCGACGCCGACGGCAGAAATCCGGTTGAAGTGTCCATATAATTGCTATTGCAATAAAACTACTGAAATGGGTTCGGACGTGCGTAATAAGTGAAGGAAACAGTAAAGGATGCTGGAAGGAGTCATAGTCATGAGCATGACTGAAAAAATGACAATGACTCCGCGAAAACAGATTTACAATCAAAAACAACTGAAAAGGGGTCTGACGTGGGTACTGAGTGAAGGAAACACTAAAGGCTGATTGTAGATGTCATAGTCAAGAGCATGACTCAGCAAAAAAACATTAACCCTCAAAAGCAACTGAAATGGGTTCTGACGTGGGTACTAAGTGAAGGACGTGCTAAAGGATGATGGAAGGAGTCATAGTTATGACCATGACTGAGCAAAAATGGCAATGACTTAGCGAAAAGAGATTAAGACTCAAAACCACTGAAATCGGTTCTAACTTGGCTACTAAGTGAAGGAAACACTAAAGGATGATGGAAGAAGTCATATTCATGAGCATGATTCAGCAAAAATGACAATTATTCAGCGAAAAAAAGAGATGAACACTCAAAAATTACTGGAATGGGTTCGGACGTGGGCACCAAGTAAACACGAAAGGATGATGGTAGAAGTCATAATCGTTGGCCTGATTCAGCAAAAATCACAATATCACAGTGAAAAAAGAACAATACTCAAAGACCACTGAAATGGGCTCAGATGTCGGCACTAAGTGAAGGAAACACTAAAGTATTGTGGTAAATGTCATAGTCATGACCATGACTCAGCAAAAATGAGAAACACACGGCGAAGCAAGATTAACACTCAAAAACCAATGGAATGGGTTCGGATGTGGTATCAGGTGAAGGAAAAGGCTAAAGGTTGATGGTCGAAGTCATAGTAATGAACGTGACTCAGGTTTTCGCCTTAAGGTCTCTTACGGATAGTTAAAGGGACTCCTGAGGGCTCATGACGTCAATGTCATGACATGCGTGTCATGTAGGTTATGAAAGAGCCGTCTACGTCTTGATGCTCTCATGGTCGTTTCCTCAACTTGGTAGGCTCCCTGCACACTGCTTCGCATAACATCGATTCCCGCAGGGCGTGGGATCTGCCAGCTTTTTACTTCTTCCAGTCTCACCTAGCCATAGAAACAGCTGGGAGAGCACGGTCTAGATGACACAGCGGAACAAAACACGGAGACTAAGGCAGCACACACGACGCTTTTGCCACGGTACGAAACCTACGGAGCCGCACGTGTGAGCGTAACCAACCATAACAAAGCCGCCATTGTGGCCGCTTAACATGGCCGCTACAGCGAAAAAATAGTGCGTGACTTCCTCTCCTCAGTGTTTTGCTTTCTCTATGGAAGCTGCGAAGCAAGTTGAGGAAGAAGGCGCCTGGAGGTGGAGGAAAGAATCGTGCGCCAGGGAAAGCACGAAAGAATGCGCTGAGCGCACTAAGATGGATGGATAGATGCTAGGAGCGTCCCCTTCGGAACGGGGCCGTAGGTTGCTCCACCAAGATCGTTGTTATATTGATTAATGTCCTACCTGCCATAAAAAAAGAAAAAGACAAAAAAAACGCGAAGAATTTCCATCACCAAATTTTCTGAACCCTTTTGGGAACTTCGTTTTTGTACGTTGTTTGTCGGGTCCTTGTTTCTCTCCCACCAATCTTGCAATCGCCTCTTGCTAATTTCTATTGTGGACATGTTTACTCTCCCCCTGCTCTCCCGGAACCCAAGGGCTTCAAGGAGGCCAGAGGTATCTAAATCGACCGCTCGGCAGATACCTTCACATTCTAATAAAACATGATTAATCGTTTCCATAGCTAACAGATGCTACTTCTTTTTTATTGTACCTCGCTTTATAAGTGCGCGTTCTAAGGCTTCCTGATCATGCTTAAAAAAGTAAGAGACTCCCTTCGAGTTAAACTAAATTGTTTTTTTCCTGATTTCATTTTTTCCTCTGGTTAATCACAGAAGGTTTCTTTTCGATTGCCGCCACCCATGAGATTGTCTCAGGCTCTCCAACCTTGCGCTTGACATTCTTTGCTGCCATGTTGCTTACTACACAGGTCAAATACTCGCTGGTAAGCTTCCCATTTCTTTTCCTCCATTGTGAATAAATGCTCTTCCTGGAGAAATACCTGAACCCTCTCCCAGCCCATTTACTTTCTTCCATATTCCTCAGTCGTTGTTCATAATCAATTTTACTCTGCGCTTCTCTCACTTCAAAACTTGTCTAGCCCATATCACCCTGCACAGCTTCATTTGCAGTTTTCCCGTGCCTGCCCAGTGCGAGGCGTCCGACTGACTTTCGGTTGCCATCGAATACTGATTGTACCCCAACTTCAAGCAAACAACCGCATTTCCAAATGTAAGTCCCGGAACCAT
>NC_051158.1:173496231-173526521 GCF_013339745.2 Dermacentor silvarum
GTCAGAGCTGTGAGCTGCATTGGTGCTATAATCCACTCTCGGCATCCATACTCTCAATGTCAAATTCGGATGTACTAGAAAGCTGTTCAAGACCAGCCGGCCGGAAGCACTTGAGGGCACAGGCTGAAGTTCAGAAGCGAGAGAACGACGTCATCATTCCTAACCGTGATCAGCGTATGCGGAACAGCAACGTTTCGGTTCAAAAGCACGTCGACGATGGGGCGAAGCACATATTCACCGTCAGCAACCTGTGGCTGTGCGATCAAAGCGACGTAAGTGACTGCCTCGGGTGACAGACGCACATCTTGAAGCGAGCACAGGCGCGGTGGCGGCGCGGTGCTTGGAGCACGGCGAGTTGAGGCAGTTCCAACTGAAAGACGCCGGTTGCGCAGTCGATGAGCGCATAATGGTGGGATAAAAAGTCCAACCCAAGGATAACGTCGTGAGGGAAGTTGTCGATCACAGCTAAGAGAACAGAAGTAGGGCGGCCGGCTATACTTAAACGTACAGTACATATTCCGAGAACAACCAGCACGCCACCGTCGGCCACACGAAGCACTTGTGCAGCTGCTGGGGTGAGGACCTTCTTTAAACGTCTACGTAGGCTAGCACTCATCACAGATATGTTGGCTCCAGTGTCGACGAGTGCTTGGACAGGTACGCCGTCTACTTTGACGTCAATTATATTTCTCTTTGTGGGCACAGACAGAGGATTTGCTGCAGTAGTTGTCAATGCAGCACCACCTCCGAGGGCTGCAGTTCTTAGTTTTCCGAAGGAACGCGGTCGAACGCCACAGGGGTCGACAGGCGACGTGGCTGCGGCGAACGGGAAAATGGGCGACGTGTTTGTGGTGAACGAGACTGGTGTCCGCGAGGCGATGGTGAGCGACTGTACCACGTGTTCCTGGCAGAGTTGTCGGTACTGTTAGACGCGGCGGAGGGCAAAACACGGCGGGAATTTCCATCAAAACGGTTCAGGTTGGTCGGCGTGCGAGGTGTTGAGGGCCACGAGGTGCGACAGTATCGGGCAACATGATGGATACGGCGACAGGTGAAACATATTGGCTGGTCGTCCGCAGTTCTCCACTCAGTCGGGTTGCGATAACGCGGAGAGAAGCGTCGCGGTAGATCAAACAGAGTAGAATGGCGTTCGTTGGCTCTGGGGTTGGCGACAGCACATACAGAATGTAAACCAATGCTTTCAAGTTCCTGGTGAACGATGGCTTGAACGAGAGGAACTGAAAGAGGGGTAGCGCCAGGGCGAGCGCGAGCAGAAAGCTGCGGGCGCCATCGCGTCCAGTTCACGTCGAGCGATTCGCACCACGTCCTCTGATGGCGACGCATGCTGCTGTGTGGGCTGATCTTCACAGGTCGACGTTGCGGCAGTATTGGGGAGTCTGGCGAATGGTTGCAGGACGCGGCGGCTTTTCGCGTGCTCGAATTGCCGGCACTCTTTAATGATAGCATCAACTGTAGCACATGAGCAGATTAAAGGCGTCGTCAGCGATTCCCTTCAGCCCGTGCCCGACCTTCTCAGCTTCAGTTATGTCGTGATCGGCTTTACGACAAAGCGCCAGCACGTCCTCGATATACGAAACATAGGACTCTGTGGGGGATTGGGCGCGGGAGGCGAGTTCCTGCTTTGCGGCAATCTTACGGCCGGCTGGTTGGCCAAACAACTCTTTTAGCTTCTCTTTGCATTGGTGCCAGCTGGTCAGCTCCTCTTCGTGTTTTCGTACCAGACCTTTGCCGTGCCTCTTAGGTACAACAACACGTTAGCTAGCATAAGCGTAGGGTCTCATCTGTTGACTCCTCTCACGCGTTCGTACATGGCCAGGCACTCAACGTCGGCGCCATCGGTCCCACAGAAAGTTCCGGGATCTTTGGCTTGTACAACCACAACCGATGGGGACGACGACGTAGCTGGCGACGGTGCCGTTGACGTTGGAGGCGGCAACGACGTTTATCCCACGTGCTCACCGTCAGTCATGGTGGGGACGGTGATGCGACGTCCACTGCGGAGCTCCGTTACCAGCCTTGGTACCCCGCACCTCTCACCAATGTGTTACGGGGATGTTGCGAGTTAGACTGGATGCGTTTACAATATATGCACAAGTAGGGTTAGTGTGGTCAAGATAGCTGACCAGCAACAACACGCAGCAGCCAGTGTCTCTCCGATCTTCTTCTTTTCTTTCCTCCTATCCTTCCGTAACAATATGATTCGCATAAATGCATGTGCCGGCAGCGTGGCTGCATAGCCTAGTGGTTGCGACGCTCGCTTTGGGACCGGAGGTACGCGGGCTCGAAACCCACCTCGGCAAGAAAGTTTATTTGTTTTCTTTCTTGGTAGTTTTTTGATACGTACCACAAATTACGGCTGTTAAAAAAAGAAGAAATTCGGCAGAGACATTTCAAACTGCTTACGTGTGGGTATGCGAAAGCGATATATTATCTTTGGTGCAGTGTTTTACGGAACGGCGTTCCAGGAACTAGTTCCTTTTGGGAGGAACGGAGGTATGCCACCATTCATTTAAGGGCCGGTGGAACTGTAACGGTAACTCGTTATTTTTACGAAGGAACGGCAGAGGGAACGGCGTTCCTTCTGTAAACGTTCCACGGCACTAAACAGGCGCACCGACGCACGCACGTATGCAGCACATCATTCAGGGCGCAAAGAACTACCGCTTGTCTGTCACGTGACTATTGTGCATTTTCTTTCGCGAGTTCTGCAGTATATTTTTTATCACTATGCTTCAAGATGGTCACGTAACGCTCCCTTCTGTAGTTTCTTTCCGTCATGGCGGCCTGTCGGACACTAACATCGAGATATAACTCTTGCCGAGTTCAAACAAGGGTCTTTACTAAATTGAGAATATCTATTCTGGACATTTCTTTTTCTACTCATACTGCAATATTGAATCAGCATTAATTAAACGCCTAAGTATTGTTCCTTTCGATGCGGTTTCTTGTGCAAACATTTAATTATATCCTCCTGAGACCCCTTGTACAATACATTGCACATTGCCTTGCACTTTTTTTCGAAATTCACTCGGAAGTGATTACGCAAAATATTCACTCTGGGTTTGAAGTACGGTGCATGTGTAACTACTGCAATGAAGTGGTTTACCCATATTCTTGCCATCCGGTTTCGAGAAATTTGACAATAAATTGGTCTAGACCTCTGTGTCGTCCCACACGGCCGGAAGACGTCGAGGCGTATTTCGAAGTCACCGAGTATTCGTCAAAATAGCGGACGCGGCAGCAATATGGCAATGTACTACACGTAGTTACATCTTCATCTCAGCGTTTAAACAATGAAATGCAGTTTTTACCACAGCTAACATAAGGAGATGATGGAGAGATTCACGTACATGGAGACGGAGCTTTTGGCATCTATCAGATACCGGCTCAGCGGGGTCTGGAGAACGTGCTCCATAAGCTTGCCCACACAGGACGTAAGGGATATGGGACGGAGATTAGCGGGTCGAAGTGGTTTGCCTGATTTCGGAATGAAAACTACCTTAGCGTCCTTTACTTGGGGTTGGGAGGGCGCCGCGCACCCAGCATTCATTGAAGTAGTCGGTTAGGGCTGTGATGGAGGGGGAATCGAGGTTGCGTAGTGCCTTGTTGTGCACTCCGTCGGGACCGGGAGCTGAGGACGTATTCAGGCGCTGAAGTTCTGCCCTGACTTTTGCCTCTCTGATGGTTTTGTCGAGGAGGTCGTTGGGGGAGCCTGTATAGTGGGTGGTCTCCGGGGGGATATGCGGGGAAGTGTAGACCACGAAGCCTCTGGAGGAGTTCCTGCGGGGAGTCTTCGAATGCGTGTATGAGCTTCGTCATGATCTGTTTCTGGTGTGTCTTGGACTGAGTCGAATCAATGAGATGCCGAATAGGTTCCATGTCTGGGGCAGGCTCATGTTGTGCTCCAGCCTGTTACAGAGGGATCCCCAATTTTGGAGAGAGAGAGTCGCAGCATGCGTCTCAGTCTCCTTGTTGATCTGGGTCAGCCGGCGTCTGAATGTTGTATTCCAGCGCTGGCCCTGCCACCTCCGCTCGAGTCCCGCCTTGGCTTTCCAGAGCTGCAGGAGATGGGAATCCATCGCGTCCGCAGGGCAGTCCTCTGGGAGGGGGCGAGTCATGGCGCGGACGTCGCACTAGAGCTGGTCGGACCAACTAGCTATGTCTGAGATGTTGTGTAGAGTGCGGGCTGCTCGGAAAGTGCGGAACGAGTCCCACTTCGTGATGGCAGCACCACAAGCGGGTCTGCGTGCTGGGCCTGCTGTAGGAGAATCTCAATAATGTAGATCACCACCCAGATTCTGCCGGGTGTTACACCACCAGCGTGAGGTAGGCGGTGGGTAAATGTGAGGTTGGGAGTAGTGTCGGCGCAGACACTTTGTGGTGCGAGTAGGGGGGGGGGGGAGGATTTGTGCGCCGGCGTGGTTAGCTGTTGTCACGGATTTCGGTGGACTAAAGACAGACAGGGACAAGTCGCTCGTTTAAGACAAACATTTATAATTGCAAAAAGAAACGATAAAGAAAACAGCACAAAACAAACAATTTACAGCACGAGTTAATTATAGAAATTCCCCAGAGTCCTCAGATATCAAAATTCATAAGTCCAAATATTTACATTAAGTCCCTCGACGTGGCCACGTCACCTCGTCGTCGCGGCTTCCGGCGACACGTCGTTGGGCCCGCCGATGCGTCGTAGACTCGAAGTCGCTGTGTCCGACGTTCGGTCCACGGTTGGCCTGGTTCGGGGGTCAGGACGGTGGGGTGGCCGAGGCGCCTGGATCGCCCGGTCAACTCCGTTAGCCTGCGGATCGTAGCCGCAGGGAATCCGAGAAGCGGCGCCGTCAGCCTGTAGCTGCGGCTTCCGGTGGGACGTCCACACAGCTCGCGGGTCGTGGCCGCGACAGCCGAAGAACAGCTTCCACTGGGTTGCCGCCGTCTCCGCGATCCACCCGTCCTGTCCGGCCACCAGCTCCTTCTGCCTCTCGTCGTCCCAGAGCGTAGCTGGGCTGCTCTCTTCGGCTACGTGTCCCTTCTCCCATTGGCCACGTAGCTGCGCGTGCACTTTTGCGCTTCTTCTTCTACTTTCATATTGCATTCCTTTTATTCAGCCGCTCTTATTTTGTAACTTCTTTTTTCTTTATTTCTGCCACCAACTCCTCGTGTCTTCTTGTTCTCTACTTATCTTCTGCTTTTTCTTCTTCTTTCTTTCTTCATTTTGTGGCTCATGACATATGCTCACCTTCAAGAGTTTTTCCATTTGAAAAACTGCTTCTTCCTCCTTGTATCGTCGCCTTTATACGTTGTTCCAGCACTAACACTTGATGGCTTTCACCATTTTCGTCATTTGCACGAATCTGTACACTCACCGCACCTCACTTCACGCGTTCACTTCACTGCACACACCAGAGTTCACGATTTAACACGAAAAAGTCCTTGTCGCGCACTGCTGTATCACAGCACTACTATACCACTTGTTTCTGTAGCACTCAGTGGTCCACTGCTTCACACCAACACTTAAAGCGCTTAAACAAACAACTCTTCCACAACACTGAGCAAAGTTTACGAGCAGCCGTCACACGACTCTGCTCAACCACACCTCCCCCAACTGCATAATCTGCACTACTGAACTCTACAAATGGCAAAATACTGTCTGTGGTTTTCGCCCCACAAGTACTTTACAACATGTGCGTTTTCACACATCATTACCTTAAATATATTCTTAGGATATTACCTACCGCACTGATGGCAACATATGAGCACATTTAGGAACACTGTTCTATTACTGATATTTATACATGCCATGGCAACAATTTTCATAACTTTTGTGGAACCATTTCTTAAATTCTTCTGAACAAATATCCTGCTAACAAAAAACCGCCCCTAAATGCAAGGTACCCTCTGATTCTTTCCGCATAACCTATTTTACGTCTTAAACAGCAGTGGTATTCCCAAACACCTTAACTACCAATCCGAGCCGCATAAGAATCCGTGTCGTCTCCCTATTGGAATTACATTTGATACCCTCAATATTGTCGTAGTGACTTTCTCTTGCGTCGCTGTCGAGACTTCCTACTGTGCCTACATCCCTTCTTAATTCTTCTCTTTCCTGAGCCTGCACGGTTCCTGTCTGGCTTTGAAAGTCGCCTGTGGAGTTCAAGTTTCGCCTCCCTTTTAATTGATGGAGAACGCTTCCTGAACGCATGCTTGTTCGTGCGCCATCTCGCTCTCAGCAGTCTCCTCATCTTCCGTCTGTACTTTCGGGATGCACGCCTTCTTGAGCGGTTAGTGTGGCTGCTGGCTTTGTCCTTGGACTTGAAAAAGTCACCTTTGAAAACCTTTTTCTTCTTTTGGGGGCATGCTTGGGATCTGCAGTTAAATACTCGTCGCTCTTGCTCTGAAACTTTGCGACGTTCTTCGTAGTCATCATCTTCAGATGTTCTGCTACTTCTCACCCCAAATTTAACTCCCCCTCTCATGGTTGCTTTGCAATGAGCAATGCCATAAAGAGTCGCCCATCGGTGCTTTCTTCGTGTCTTCTTCTTGGGTGGTGATTTCTTCTTTTTCTTTTCCTCCAAGCAATTTTTCGATCTGTTCTTTCTCTTTTGCTTCTTTCTTTTCTCTTTCTCTATTTTCTCTACTGGCTCTATCCCTCTGTCTGCTGTCATCGCCTCCTCAATGCGCCCTTCTTTCTCGCCACTCTTAAAACTTGTGCACCTGTGTTCGTCTAGACCAGAAACGTCTTGCTTGCTGGACACTAGCTTGTGTTCACAGGGGTTTCTGCAGTCGAAACTCACAATCTCTTCAAAAGCCTTGCCGCGGTCGAGTACTCTCCCTTCCTGCATGATATCTTCCATTGCTCTGCTCTCAACACACATTGTGTGCAGCGATGCGCTACTCCCTCTCTCGTCAGTGTCCCCCTGGATCGTCGTTTCTGCGGACCGTTCGCCCTCATGAGCACGACCCTCCGGCGCGTACACTACACTACCGAAAGCACACTCATCATTCGGGTGTTGTACCCCTTGCTCTCCAGTAGAATAGGACTCGGCGACGCGGTCATCGATAGCCTTATAGTGGTGACTATTATGTCGCAACAGTTCACTTGTGCGAGACTTCTCTTCAGGTATGCTATGACTGCTATGTATTAGGTTGACTGCTTCTCGCATCTCTGTCTTTTTCTCTTCTAACTGTTTTTTCTTCTCACATGCTTGCCGAAGTGTCTCAAGTTCTAAAGATCGAGCGGCATGGACACGGTTCATTACATCCTCAATTAGTTTAAGGCCCTGCTCCTTGCTAAGCTTTTTCTCGCGAACCGTAGCTAATATGCTGTCCCAATCCATCTCCAGACCACCAAAAATCTGTGACAGGGCCGGAAATGGTGGAATATCCTGGCAGGCTCGCCAAATTGTCACGGATTTCGGTGGACTAAAGACAGACAGGGACAAGTCGCTCGTTTAAGACAAACATTTATAATTGCAAAAAGAAACGATAAAGAAAACAGCACAAAAACAATTTACAGCACGAGTTAATTATAGAAATTCCCCAGAGTCCTCAGATATCAAAATTCATAAGTCCAAATATTTACATTAAGTCCCTCGACGTGGCCACGTCACCTCGTCGTCGCGGCTTCCGGCGACACGTCGTTGGGCCCGCCGATGCGTCGTAGACTCGAAGTCGCTGTGTCCGACGTTCGGTCCACGGTTGGCCTGGTTCGGGGGTCAGGACGGTGGGGTGGCCGAGGCGCCTGGATCGCCCGGTCAACTCCGCTAGCCTGCGGATCGTAGCCGCAGGGAATCCGAGAAGCGGCGCCGTCAGCCTGTAGCTGCGGCTTCCGGTGGGACGTCCACACAGCTCGCGGGTCGTGGCCGCGACAGCCGAAGAACAGCTTCCACTGGGTTGCCGCCGTCTCCGCGATCCACCCGTCCTGTCCGGCCACCAGCTCCTTCTGCCTCTCGTCGTCCCAGAGCGTAGCTGGGCTGCTCTCTTCGGCTACGTGTCCCTTCTCCCATTGGCCACGTAGCTGCGCGTGCACTTTTGCGCTTCTTCTTCTACTTTCATATTGCATTCCTTTTATTCAGCCGCTCTTATTTTGTAACTTCTTTTTTCTTTATTTCTGCCACCAACTCCTCGTGTCTTCTTGTTCTCTACTTATCTTCTGCTTTTTCTTCTTCTTTCTTTCTTCATTTTGTGGCTCATGACAGCTGTAGGCCATACCCTGCGCCCGTTGGGGGTACCCGTTGGGTAGCCCCAAGCCGCGTGCGGGGCGTTGAAATCCCCTAGAATTAGGAGGGGCTTCTTGTGTGCGACGCGCTTGGCGAGCGTGATGAGTCGGTCGAAGTAGTTGCCGCAGGCACTTCGGGTGGCTGTATTGACCCTTTTCGCGGCGATCCCGTGGGCGCTGTCATGTTTGATCACGTGGTGACGCGTCCATTGCTTGCCTCAACTGCCTCCGTTCCCTCCATGTTTACAATGGAAATGTATGGCGCCGGCGCGACCTAGAAAGCCTCTGTTTTCGAAGATATCGTAGACGGTGACCAGGTGGACGACACGAAGCTTTGATCACAGCTTCAGAGAACATGCAAAAGCGCTTTCGGAGCTGATTAAGCTATGGCCAAACGGCGCAAGCAGCCTATATGGTGCTTGTTCTAAAAGCGGGGCTAAATATGTATTCCAAGCTATCCAAACATTCCGCTCATAAATTCAGTCAGGATTAGTGTGTTTTGCTATTTGTTCTTTATTCGGCAAATATTTTGAAGCAGTGGCTTGTCAGTTTCTGACTCAGTGAAGTTCCTTGGTGCGGCCACTATCTGATTATTTTCTGCCTAATCGCTCGCGGATGTGCTCAGTTCCGATAGATTTGTTCTTGCTGCGCACAAGGCTTGAACCGTAGCTGTTTTGTACATTGTAACACCTTGAAGCAAATATATATGGCAGCTAGTAACTTGCTTACTCTTATGGGCCGTCACGAAACATTCAGCTTCGACTATTCGTGCGCCATCGGTGTAGTCCGTCATTTATTGTGCGTATACAGTGCGCATATATTCAAGTGTGTGCCCATTTACTTATTCTTGATACGTCGGCGATAGAGTGGGCGTAAGTTTTTCCGCCATTTGGTTCAGATGTGTATAGATAACGTGCGCGAAACTTACTATGAGCAAGCGTCGCTACTCCCATTGTCATTGTTTAACGAGTGGTACTCTTGCCGACGTTCTGGGGAAGCAGCCCTTTCTTTGAAGGTTAGCGATACAAGGCTGCGGGTGAGCAAATTTCTGTATCCTCGAGGAAAGCCGTACATACCGAAGTGCGGGTAAGACGTTCGGACAGTTGCAGCAGTGGTTCGCGAACTTGGCCACACAGATTCGTTCCATTCCTTAACATGCCAGTCCACAATGTGTTAGCGAAAACTCAGTTGCATTTCCGACAGCTGATCGCACAGAAGCAAGGTAGAAGCGGTAATGGTTTCGTATTCGTGCGCGGTCGTTGAGGAGACGTATGGCACGCCATCGTGAGCGCCATCTCGTTTCTGTAAAACAAACTGCTCGGCGAAAAGGGTCAATATGTTAAGGATGAAGAGGGTATCGCGAGTGCACTGCGGCACAAGTTCGATGAAGACATGATTTATATCGGGGACGTCTAGCGGGTGGGAGCTGGTAGTGAGCGCACGGCGTATGAGGATTGCGACCCGAGGGGACGTAGGAGAAATGGGGATGATGGGAACGTAGATTGGTAGGGTGAGAGGATTGGAGGGCTCTTGCAGCGCGAGCACGTCGGGGCCGTCTGCCCGAGCTAGGAACTGGGGAACCAGCCCCCGCTTGGAGCCAAAGCATCGACAGTTCCAGTGCCAGATGGTGATGCTAGTGTGAGGTCTAGCCATTACTGAGGGTGTAGTTTGCAGCGGAGGGGTGGAGAGGGTGTCGAGCTTGGCCTTCTTTTGAGGCCGCGCGGCAGCACAGGCTGTCGCGTGGAGGGCCTCTTTCTCCTTAAATCGCTCGTCAATTTGGTGAGCAAATTCGTCTAGATGGCTAGTGAGGTTGGAGAATTGTTGGGTGAAGGCTTAAATGGCCGTCTGCACCGCGGCCTGAATTTTGGCCTCCACGAGTTGTTCGAATTGGGAGGGTAGGGCCGGGGTTGCCGCGGCCGATGTTGGTGTGGCCGAGGAGGTAGTGGGAGTTGCGGCCCTCTTCTTGAGGAGAAGTAGGAGGAGAAGGTGGCAGGGGAGGGAGTTTATGAGCGGCCGAGATCATTGTCGCCGAGGTAGGGGTGTGCACCTGCAGGAAGGCATGCAGCTGCGACTGAAGGCGTTGGTTCGTGGTGTGGAGGGAGGCGAGCTGTGCGCGCACATGCACCATTTCCTCTAGAGGGGGTTCGCGGAGTCCTGGGAGACTACGCCTGCCCAGCTCACCTCACTGGTATGGCGGCCGGGTTCCTGTGCAGGTGGTTTTGGGGGGACTGGAAGTGGGGGTTGCCCGAGTCCGGTCCAGGAGTGGGATCGGGCCATGGGCTTGGTACGGTTGGAGGGCTGTTTCAGTGCGGCAGGCTGCAGCACCGGGAGGGACTCCAGGGTGAGCTGCAGGGCCCGAGGCTTGCGGCTCATGGAGCAGCTGCGATGTTGGGGTGGAGCTTGATTGGTGAGAGCCTGGTTGGCGATTGCCTCGGGGGCCCGCCTGGCATCCCAGTACCTCTTCTTGACGAGGTATGGGGTGCGGTAGCGGGCCTTGCAGGTTCCGTCCGCCATCAGGTGTGCTTTGCTGCAGATCTTGCAGAGCGGCGTGCAGGCGTGGTCCTTGGAGGGGGGGGGGGGGTCTACTTGGTCACAGCCGGAGCAGCGGCATTGCTTGGGAGCCGGGCACACATCCGCGCGGTGGCCGAGTGCGCCGCGGTTAGGGCAGTGCTCGATATTCTTCTTGAGGAGGGAGCACCTATAGAGTACAGAGGAGAGGTAGATGTGCTTGGGCACCCAGTCTTGTTCGAAAAGGATGATGATGGACTCCGTGTAGCCATGCGTATAAAGTCGAGGATTGGAGGGTTCTGCTCGCGATTGAGACAATCCTGAATGTCTTCGTAAGAGTGGGCGAAAGGGACCCCGTGAAGCACACCGGGGGCGCAGTCTTCCGAGGCCGCTTCGTAGGAGTAGTCGTAGGCAGTGTCTTTGATGAGCGCGGACTTCCAGGCGAAGTAGTGGTGTCGGCGTTGTGGGTCGGGAGTGTTGAT
Organism: Dermacentor silvarum; assembly: GCF_013339745.2. Classification (NCBI taxonomy): domain Eukaryota; kingdom Metazoa; phylum Arthropoda; class Arachnida; order Ixodida; family Ixodidae; genus Dermacentor; species Dermacentor silvarum. The sequence goes on from NC_051158.1 coordinate 173,507,458, forward strand.
GAGGACGACGTGTTGGAGGGTGTTGATGATTACGGTGCCTGGCTTGGCCTCTTGGTGTCCGAGGCGGGCTGCTTGCAGACTGGCATCGCGAAGCGCAACGCTGCTCACGGTCCGAAGGTTGAGGCCGCCACCGGGACGGAGGATGATTTTATGATCGTCGATGGGTAGCTTGGGGTGGCGTAGGGCAGAGAGTTGGGGCGGCCGGGGCCGGTGCCTCGCCAGAGCTTGAGGCGTAGACGGCTGCATACATTTCTCGGCAGCGGCGAAATTCGGAGTAGTGGTGGGGCGGGAGTTGCGAGTCGAGCTAGGATGAGTTTATCCGGTAGTAGGGGACAAAGTCGGGTCTCCTCCGCGCCCCGGAGGCCCGGTTTCGTTTCCCGCACAGATCAAAATTTACCTATTTTTTTTTTACTTCAAAGGGATTAATTTACTTTGTTTACATGAACCTGCCTGCTAATTTTGTCATCAATTCGAGCATTTTTTGAGCGTTTTTCTCTTTGCCGTCGGCCATTTTTGGTAGCGTCGCCGACTAAAACTACGGGTTTTCGCGTAATGGGGCATATAATGCTTTCGCATTAAAAAAATGAAAAGGAATCGGCCCAAACATGGAGCTTTGCGGCACACCAGACGTGGCAGAAACATCATCTGAGCAACTCCCATTCAAAACAGCTCTTCAATGTACTTTCTTAACAACACGGAGTTACAGCCTGCATATTCATAAAAAGTATTCACGTGTTCATAGTACGGCTAATCTTACCTGGCATATCGAGATTAGTAACAATGCGGATCAAATGTTGGGTTATTGGCTCCTGTACACTTATAATGCCACCATCCTCTCTCATGTTAGTACTATAGAAAACACTAATAGGAACAAAATCTGAGTATACATCCAATGTGTGAAATTCCATTGTATTTATTACCTCATTAGAACTCAAAATTACTCCACTCGTTTTATATGTTCAACTTATCATCGAATAGCTACTCTAACCACAAATAAAGCTAAACTTGAATTTGTAACCCGTAAACTTATACAGTCGAACCCGGATATATCGAATCTGAAGGGGATCACAAAAAGTTTGTTATATAGGTAATTTGATATATAAAATAATAGGCCCTCAGGTAAACGGTGGCTTACCGATTAGTGGATCCGAGAGCCGCTAACTTACTGCACGCAACTCGGGGAAAAAAAAGCAAGCACGCTTTATTTACCCGCAAAAAAAAATTGCTGGTTCATTTTCAACTTCATTGAAAAGTTCAAGCTGATTCTTTTCTTTACACTTGTAGCGGCCATCGCTTGCAGGAAAATAAACTCATGAATAGGCACTCAACCCACACGACGACGCCTCGAAAATCGGATAGAAGGAATGTTGATGTCCGAGGTAGCATGAGGGCTAGCCGAACAGGCTGACAGGGCTCAACTGACTGCACTATCTCTTCTCTACCTCCAGGTGCCAGAATACCTCTAAATGTACAACGAAGTGCACTATGAGGTCTTCTCCGTGGCGCCGCGTTCGATATATCGAATGTGCTGGTGAACGAGCGTTCTTTATACGCGTGCACCAGCCCGATACATTTGCATGGAATTTTCAAGGGGATTTTACAGCTGTTCGATATACAGAATAATTAGTTATAAGTTGGCTTGATATATCCGCGTACGACTGTATCTCCGTCACCACATATATGGCATCGTATTTATCAGCTGTACAAAATACGTATCAGATTTAGTCACATTAACTTCCTTCAGCTCTTTCTGGCCTCGCACAGCCATTGAATGGTATCGCCTCCGCAAAGAAATCCTAAATAGTACTAATAAATGCAAGTTTCATGCAACGACAACTAGCGTATGTTGTGTAATCTGAATTTGTTAATTACTTATTATGTTCCTTTTAAATTCTTTGTAAGGTCAGGTAATATGGTATAATTGTAAAGCTGCCTTCGTCGTGCGCACTGAAGTTTTTCCACGTACCACCAGCTAAAATCATATGATTAGAAAGTTACTTTTTAATAACTGCATTATTTGTTTAGCCTGCTCAACCCACTTCCTTCCGTAATGCCTTCGAGTACTGACGGCGCAAATAAATATATTATTAAACTGTAAAAAATATTTCTTGGATGAGGGGTGGTCACCTCCGGCAATGTTTCATCATCATCATCAGACTATATTTATGTCCATGGCAGGACGAAGGCCTCGCCCAGCGATCTCCAATGACCCCTATCCTGCGATGTATAAAATGTGTGCAATATTTAAAGCTACATAGTTTAACACTACATAGCTAAACTCAGTTATTCTTCTGAAATAACTAGTCAGTTGCTCCTCTTAGCCGCTTATTTTTTCTGTGCATGAAGGTCTCTCGTCTTATTTCCTCAAATGAGAACCTAATTAATTAGCTCTTGAAACTGATATCGCTTTGGTAAATAAGTTGCTATGTGTTTTTAGACTCGCGCTAAAATAAAAAAAACCGCACATTACTTTATAAATGCAGTGGATTAAATTGCCGCGAAAAGGCAAAGCCATGTAATACATTTGAGCTTTTCATTAGATGCCTATAGCCAGGAAGTTTATGCAACCAAATGATTGTGTGTTATTACATTCTCAAATTCCTACGGCATTTGCCCTATGTGGAAAGCCAGTTTAACTTTTAAGTGATTCACAATTCGATTTTGCGATGTTTCGACCATATATTCGATAGAGAGAAATGTGCATGACCAATAGGAACATATGTTGGAGGCAAAAATTCTTAGCAAATTTTGCAAAATAATCTGTGTTTACCGACTGAACAGCATATTTCTACCCTGGAACACATAGGAAATTGAAATGAATCACATGCATCAAAGTTTGCACTGCGAGTATTATGAAGTACAGTTTCAGTTTTATTTCTTTCAATTTATGATATATGATAGTCGATGTGATGACTTCAATTTCCTGTTTTATGTTTAGGCTATACTGACACTGCACAAACTATATTTTTCGTCATAATACCGAATACAGGACGCAGAGTGCGGCTCATAAAAACATCGGGATAATGAGGTGTAATTTCTGGATACATTTCTCGCTATGGGTAATATAGGAGCCCCTTTCTCACAATTATGCCTTGGTTGAGAGCGCGTTTGCTGAAAGTGGACTGATTGTCCGCGCTTTCCGTATAGCTACCGAAGTGACTGTGACAGCCTTTCGCTGTTTAAAGCTTTAAGCCTTTCGATGCCAAGTGAGCCTGAAATATACACAAACAACGCGCTTGTCCGGAATCAGAAAGGTCGCAAGCATCATGCGAAGGGAGGAAATACCCTTCTACGTGTTAGTCGCGTCCTTGAGCAAAAAAGAAAAACCGGGGAGTGACAAGACATTTTTAACGACGGCCTGTCGTTCTTATCGTTATCACAAATAACGACTTGCGCGAACGTACTGAGCTTTGTCGGGAAGCTGTTATGATTCATTCTTTAGAAAGATATTTATTTTTTGCCGCAACGTAACTTACGTCGTCGGGGCAGATTTTAATATATAAAGGTCATGTGTCAGGCGGTGGTACCTAGGTGACATGAACGCCCGAGAAAGATGGACTTGTACAGTCACTTTCTTTTGGAAGCGCTGATAACGTTGCAATTTAAACCACAATAGAACTTCGTACATGGTATTTTTCCTAACAGCTTAACAGAAGGCTAATCAGTCCTGATATTATTAAACTTATTACTTTTTAGCAGACACTCTCCGATGACTTCAATATATATACAATAAAGGGCTCAGTAATTTCCACCATGACTTTACGTATGTACGTTGGCGCATTTCATGTAATAATCCCAGTCAGCCTACTCACATATACCGCATTACTAATCACATCTACCATGGCCTCGGCTACATCCCAAAAAGCAATTGCCTACCTATTTTTATTACTTGAAACTCGGTAGGCTTAAGACAGGCCAAAATTTGAATAGGAATGCGTAGTATGGAATTAGTATGGAACCTACCGTGATATACAACGTATGCGTTACACTCAAGTCTGTCCAGAATCGGACAGTAACATTCATTTACTTTGACTATTCATTTATCATCAGTGTTAATAAACAAAACGCATGCTGTGCCGATCTTTCCCCCCACCTCGCCCCAAATTCAGTTGGGCGCAGGCTACCACCCTGCGTCTGCTACAAACAAATACGTACCCTTCACCCGCCCGCCTCCACCTTATATTCCCTGAAGTTTACAGTACCCCCAACTGCCGGTGCTGTGGCACTCACCCGGCTACGCTTCCGCATATGCTGTGGGAGTGCCCAGCACAGTACACTCACATTCACACCACGACCCTCTCGTCGAGGTTGCGTGAGGCTCTGCGGAGCTCCGCCCTCAACGACCAAACCTGGGTGACCCAGCACGCCCGTGAGGCGGCGGCGAGGCAAGTCTCGACGTCCCCTCATCGCTATGTTTGCGTCGTGTAGTCGCCTGAGCTTGCACAAGTTCTACAATTCTACGCTCCAATATTCCATCATCAAGAGTTCGCGCTTGTCATCACGAATAAGCTAAAAAGCAACCTCGCCTTCAGAACGTATAGTCAGCGTCAAAAGCTTTCATACCCCGGAAGGTGAAAAAATATTTATATTTCTACGCCTTAGTCACGCATCTTATAGTATTCGGATTTACAGCGTATACTGGTCTAGAGTAAACAAAACAAAAGTTTTGCATAGTTTTACTGGCTGCGGGCGTAGCTGCGTTGAAAATGAACTTATGCGCAGAGCCTCGGCCGCGTAAACTTTTGGTGGCGACTCTGCGATTGAACACCTGCATTTTCTTTATTCTGCGCACAATTTTTTTTATGAATGGCCTTCCAGCCAACGTCATGCAGTGCTTACACTTGGTTAATTTTCAGGACAGCCATCTCAGTCATGACTTATTAAGTAGAAGAACTGAAATATTATGTAGTACGTCATTATTATCACCAATCAGGTATAATAAATATGTAAACAAATAAAGCATAATAACATTGCCTATGAAATTTTACTAAAATCTTAGGAATACTTCAAAACTTCGCCTGTTCGTCTTGTGTACGTCCCTATACTTTTTAGGAAACTGAACGGGATAAATTCAAGGGTGAAATTGACATCTCTTGTGGCACCATGGCAGAAAAGGGAAGGTGTGGCTTAGTGGGCCCATATGAAAGGATCAGCTGCGATTGGGCTACTCACGCACAAGGAACGACACTTTTGTATTTTATATACACGCAGTAAAGTGATAAATGGTGTCAGTGGACGCTGGCGTGATCATGACAATACCACCGTACCGATATGGGCCATAAACGATTCTAATAAGGGAACATTTCTTCAAACCCTCACGGTCCTTTCTCGTGTTTCTTCAATTGTTTAAACACGTTAAATTTAGGGTAGGAGAATATTCTTACAGAATTACCGAAGAATTGTACCAGTAATTATGTCATGGTGCTGCGATCTGATTCAGCAATAGAGTTAGTTAAGAACTGAACAGCAGAATGCCATGGCAACTTTGGTGATTCTAGCCGAAAACAATGTCTTCTTGCAACAATTTGTGGGCATAACTCAAAAAGGGTGTGGTCTGTGATTGGAATTATTCTCTATTTTTACACGACAAACTACATTAACACGTTCCGCTGTCTTTTCGCATAATTTCCAATACTCCTCAGCGTACGTCGTGGTAAAAGGATATGAAGACCTTTAGTATTTCTGGAATTTCGTGAAGGTATATGGGAATGGCTCAAATGATAAGACACGTGCGCTGCATATTGAGGATGGAATGTTTATGTTTCGAGGTATCGGTTTGTACTAAGCAAAAAAAGCTTGTGAAATAATTCGAACAGCCTTCATTTGCCCCGAAGATCCGGTACGCAAAAATTCTGCTTCGATATAATGCAAATATACTCAGTCAAATAGCTTCTGTATTCATTTGTAAGAATACTACGTCTGGGGCTGCAGCCATGTTTTCTACTTCTGTGTCTTTTAATTGCACACACTGGACACTATTTATTTTTGTGGTACGTTTAAAGCTGCACAAGAATCGCACAAACACGCCTTTTCCATGACATAACTGAAGACGCAAAAATATTGCTTAGTAATGTCTTCATAAATGTTTGCCTTAAGAAAGAAATGAACTTTGAAAATACGTAACCTGGGTTTATTGTCTCAAATACATTACACCTAAAGTGCAAAAGAATTTTGGAAGCACGTTCGCATGTCCACGAAACCAGCCAGCAATTTATTTTTAGGAAGACGTTGGTGCACTAGAAAGAAACGAAACAAGAACCGTAACTAAATGACTTGCATTTGGGAATATGCCATCTGGCGGGAAACCGCCGAACTAAGCAGCGACAAAGGGATAAAAAATAGCGGCGCCGCTGGCTTCGAACCTGCGAACTCACAATTGTGGTATCAGTGATCTAATCTGCGGTCACGCAGAACGCTCGGCTATCGGTTCGACGTGCTGCTGGAGGCAAAAACTAGGTTTATATACGCACCAGAATAAATTCTGCGACCTTGTTATGAAAACTGCGATTTTGGAACGACTTTTTTGCCATTTCAAGAGCTGCTGCTGCAACTAGCTGAAAGCTGAGTCATTGAAGTTGATAAATCCGCGGTAATACGTCGATCGATGCAATAGGCCGATCACAAATTGCTTTTTACTGGCCAAAAATGCCTCCAAAATTTGGACTTTTCATAGACTCCCATACTTCGAACTTCGCCCGCAATTTGGAACGGGTTTTCTGTCGTAAGTAATGGTACCGCTTGCATGAGATGTCGGGCTAAGCTCCTAGAGCCTATTTCCACGGTAATATTTTGAAAGATGGCTTCTATGATTACTTATTTGGGAAAAACGACGCTCTCCCATAGAAAATGCGCATGTTTTCAGAAGCGGCCGCTAGAGGCGCTGTTCGGCGATGTCCCAGATTCCTGGTATTGAACGGCATTACCACGCCAGCTATCACATGAAACTGCATGTTGCAGCACGCATACGCTGAACGTTATCACGATGGCAGTAACAACCTCAACGCAAACTTCCTGAAGTTCGCTGTAGCGCTTTACTGAAAACATAGTACAAGCAACATGATCGCGTTCTCTTCCCACAAAAAGCAAACCGCCCCCCGCCTGAAAAAAAAAAAAACTTTCTCGAGCAAGGTGTTGAGAACACAACAATTGCCCTTGTCGCAGCTTATGATAAGATTCGCAATCCATGTGGCTCTTCGGTGCCAAAAAACTGCAAAACACAGACTAATTCCTCGGCCGTGCGGAGTTTCGTAGATGGTGGCGCGCACCTGATCGCAGTCCGAAGGCATAGCGAAGGCTACGGACGGAGCGTCTGCTCCGACGCTCCGACCTCCGTACGAGGTTTCTGGCGCTCGCCGCTAGGTGTCGCATGAATTGCTGGAGTCGAAAGTGAGAGAAATAGAGACCGTGAATTGGATGCAAAGAATGGAAACAAAAAGGACAATGGAGATTTACAAGAATGAGAAGAAAGAAATTAGAAGGGAAAATCTGTACGATAACACAAAGGCAGTGCCTTGCTATTTGAGGCTCGAGCCGGTTGCCTGAGGAAGAAAACATATCGGAACAAATATTCGCAACTAGATGAGGCATGTATATATGCTGCAGTAAAGATCCAGAGACCACTCAGCACATCCTGATGGAATGCCACGGGATCCACCCAGCGAGAACCGTAGGTAACGTGCAACTCCCAGAAGCGCTTGGGTTTAAAGTGGAAGGAAACATAAACAGATCAGCCGTAGAGATCAGCAAGAGACGATTAGAGTACTGGTGGAAAAAAAGCAGGGAAAAGATGGATACGACCTGATCTCTTAAAATCATAGGCAGCGGTACAAGGTAAATTTTTGAAAAATAAAAATAATGAGAGGTATACAAAAATGCTAGATAAAGAACATATATAGTATACCTGATTAAATCAAGCAGGCTAGGTGACTATTTGTCGCCGCCCCGTTTCAAAGGGGATGCCAATAAATCATCATCATCATCATCATCATCATCATCATCGCGATCCCCGCTCGCTGTTTTCGAAGGTGTGTGGTCGCCCACATCAGCGCGATACACAGTGATGTAACGGTGCTTACATGCACAAAATGTGCGTGTTTTAATATGTTATGACATTAATTGATGTCACCGATGAGCGGCTATCTCAAGCGAACGACGAGTGGTCGCTGTACCTGCCGATGTAAACAAATGCACCGGTCGGTGCTTTGGACTGTCAGCGGCGTTCTTGCGGGATTCAAATGCGGAAAGTCGTGCTCCACATTGAGAATGTGAAGCGGTTCCCTGAAAAGGGGTAAAACACGTAGCATAGCAAGCAGCACGTATAACAATCAGTGGTTAGGGCTACCCTTGGTCTTCATGTTGCAGTGCGATATGTTGCGCATGGGCGCTGGCTCTAGTGGTGGCGGGTCGAATGCGGACGGCGATTCGTGGCTATTGAATTCGTCTGAATCATAACTGTCACTGTTTGACAGATCCGAATGGGTGGTGCACCTTACAATGTCACCCGAAGGTCTCCGAAGGTCCGGCGCGGTCACGAATAAGCTGAGCGTCTGCTCTTCGCCGGTTTCGTTCGCCCCGCGGGCGAGACCGGCATGCGTTGCGTGCCTTCCCCGCCGGGAGTACGTCACACGTCGTACGTCGTGACGTCACACACAGAGGTTCGCTCGGCTGCTTGGTCAGGTTTTGGTTTCGTTTTTACGCTTTTTGCTTATTTAAAATTATTTTCGAATTTGCGGAACAATTCTCCTATCAGGCCCGTCACAGGAGGGTCTCGGGAATCTAAATATTTTATTAGCTTGACATGGCAAAAAAAAAAAAAAATCGCCGGCGTTGCCCTTTAACAATTTTTAGCCCCGTTGTAGAATAATGGGAATTTCTTTTTGCGAAGCACTTATTAAACGATATTTAACATGTACAGCACTTGCGTCATAAAACTGACATGTGCAACTGGAACAACTCCAAAGTACCTTACATTAAGGATATCGGGACATGGAGAAAACCAGAAAAAATAAATAAAACCCGAGAGAGTTCTTTGCAAAATGAAGAAATTGGCACATACCTGCAACATTTATTGAGAGAACTTTGTAACATCCAAACAAAATAGGCTCTTTCTAGGACTGTTTATAACGTTTTGTCCAAACGCACCTAGAGGTTAAAACAATATCCAGTGCTTTGATGCCGTGTCGATGTCGAATTGCATGGACAGGACGTAATTAAGCTGCAGGATAATCGCAAGGGTGCTTTGCTTCACTTTGAGGGCGTCGCGCTGCTTGTCATTAGTAGTAGTGGTGGAATACGACATCTCTATCTCACAGGTTCCGATCTTGTTGGCATGGATTTCACGCATCGATCCTTGCAGCGTAAGCTCCTGCACCGCCGTAGGTCCCGATTATATCAGTCGGCAGGGCACGAGGGCACTTTGGTTGTTGGGACGGAAAGTCTCGCTCTAGAAAACGCGAGGGCGTCGAAGCCCAGCCACGGCGCACAACAAGAGACGCGAAGGTGAAGAGAGCAATTTAATTGCAACGCTTGACACCGCGGCGGCGTCCCCACAGCCGGCTGCCAATGGCATAAACAGTCCGAATATTGCACGTGCACACAGCCGGAGAAAAAAAAAGTCAGGTCTAGTACTAGCCGCACAACACGCGCGTACAGCCGAAACAGAACACTTGGAGCGAAAAAAAAAAGACTGTCCGAACATCCACGTGCGCACAGCCGGAGGAAAGAAAAAAAGAAAGTCAGGCGTGACAGTGGCCGCAGAACACGTCCGCACAGCAGTTAAAACACCACACATGGAGAAAAATGTCACAGTTTCGCCCTAAGGGCGAAGCAATGAATGCGATAGCAACACAGCAATGTCATACGAAGTAAGGTGAGCGGCTCTGGTAGCAATATGAATTGTAGTAAACATGAGCTGATTAAGTAAGCAGGTGTGCTGCGGCGTAAGTAGACCGACATGAAGAGAGACTCGATGACCACGAGAAGGCGCGTGTGAAACGGTGGTGTTGATGAGAAGCGCTTCCCGTGGGCAGCGCGCGTGCGAAGGGACACACCTGTAGCGCTGCACTGCCGATCCGGGCAGCATTGCATGTGTAGCGTGCGTTGGAAAATGTGGCCCGACTATTACTAACTGATTGAACAAGCGTGATGTGAGCGCGCACAAACAAACATGAATAGATCACACTGAATGACTGCAGACAACGACTGTCAAAACACTGGCCGCAAGCGCATATATACGCCGCAGCAGCGGGCGAAGGTACGTGCGGTCTATCGCTTCAACGGAAACTGAGCGGCGAATGCACAGCGCATAAAGGTCAGAGCCGTGTGGAGATAAGAGACGGTGCGGACGAGCGACGAGCGCGGTTGTTGGCAGCGTAGAAGTGCGCCCCCCCCCCCCCCCGCGCTCCCTCCGGCGCTGGCTTCCCGCTTCCTTGCTTGCGCGTGGGTGATTGAGTGAGTTCGCTCTCCGTGATAGCGCGCGTCCCCGCACGCTTCCGCTCGGGCATACGGCGCGCGGCGAAGATTTTATCTATAGGGAACCTCACGGCGACGGCGACGGCGACGACGACGGCGACGGCAGAAATCCGGTAGAAGTGTCCATATAATTGCTATCGCAATAAAACAGTCCGATCAGTCGGAACACAACACCTTGGCACAGCCACGGCCTCTCGATCGAGCGGCCGCGGCACAGCCGTTGCGCTGGGGAAGAAGAGCCAGGCGATAAAGCACCGAGAACGAGAGTAGTCGCTTGGCGCCGTTGCTAGGAGTGACATCACAGCGTCCCGCAAGCGTGTAAGCCAATAGCGTGGCTCTGCGGTTGCCATGCGTGGTACCTACTGGATATTCCAAATATGCTATCGGAAGCGGTCAGGCGCCACAGGCAAGGCACTTGACGGTACGGACTGCACGGAAAGACAGCTGCGAAACGAAGAATGGGTCGCCAGCATGAACGCCGACGCTTGATGGGGGCGGAAATGACGTCACGTGCAAGCCATGTATTGGTCCACCAAAGAAGACCACCAAGGACACTTACTGCTTCGCTCCGAACTGCAAGTCGGGTATTAAATTTCTGAGAAAGAGGCCTGAAAGCGTTTTTGGTGCCAAAGACCCTGCCCTTTTTAGGAAATGGGAGCTGGCCCTTCATCGAGTGGACAATAAGCAACTGCAGCCGACATGCGAGCAACAGCTTCAAGAACATTTCATTCAGATCGATTATGTGGTCAACGGAGAGGTTGTTCTGATTCCAAGGGCGTGCCAAGGATGCAGTGCCATCAATTCTGCCAGGTGCCCCCGCCTACCTCTCTAAAGTGATGCCCCAAAAAATGGAAAACGAAGAACTACGATCACGACAGGTGATTGAGGCAGCAAGCTGTTCTGATAATGTGCAGAATTCCCAGGAACGAGATCTTAATGAAGTCGGCGCCCCCCAAATAGCTAGGACAACTTTCAGTTTTCTACACCTACGCTTGCTGAGATCGTCCGCTCGTGTGTTGTAGCTGCCTCACGGCCGCTGAAACCGACATTCCATGAACTACAACGGCTGCCGCGTTTTCCGTTTGCGTGAAAAACGGAAGCAGCATCATGCTCATTGAAGTCATCCTCCTGGAAGCGTGCGATTCTATGTGCGAGCAAATGTTTCTGTCCAGTTAAGTGCACTTACGGGGAGTGCACTTCGGGACCTTGAGGGACACTTTAGGCTACGCGGTTTTAAACGGGAAAACAGAGCGCACTCGCAGTAAAAAAAAAAGAAAAAAAAGAAGAAAAAAAAAACCGGCGACAGGCTACAGGAGCGTGTTGGGATGATGTAGATTAAAAAGAAAAGTACTGCTAAAAAGTGATTGTTTTACGTTGTATTATTCATAAACACGAACCTAATCTATCTTTTTTTCAACACAAAAACGAAGAGGTTTTTAAATATAAGAGTGTGGCAAGTCAATGCCGGCCAAGAAAAATGCCTAGCCAATCCAAAACGACGTAGCGGCGTTAGGATGGCTAGAATTCTAGCCACCCTAGCTGCGTGCAACGCGGCGGCATTTGATCCTGCAAGAACAGAATATGAGCGCGTTTTAGGCTATTATCTGTGCGCAAGAGCTGTTTAACCACTAAAATTAGCTTCTGTGCCCTTTTTTTATGCATTACATTTTGTACCATTGAAACCGTTGGCGACGCTACGCACTCGGCCAGCAAAGTGCGTTCTGTGAACGCACTTCGACCGGAGTACACTCTTCTGCGAGTGACACTCCACTTGCGACGTTTAGATTTGGGAAAGTGCACTTAAACCGAGTGACACTCTCCGTAAGTGCACTTAACTTGCCCGTTTGACAGGGGTATACATCTTCAGAGGATAAGTCATCTCCTCCTTGTGCAAGTAGACAAAATGCTACCATGCCAAAGTAGTAAAGCCATGCATAAATGCGGCCATACAAAGCAATAAAACACAATAGCTGGATTTCTCGAAATTGAAACATTAGAACTCGCTGAATATCGCGTAAACACGTTTCCATATACCCCGTATAATACCATACAGTATTCCTTTATTCATAAAAATGCATCTATGTCTTTAAAAAAATTTCATTATAGCGGCCCGCTGCGCACTGAGTCGCGTACCTCAGGACGTTCATTAAAGTTTTACATCCATCTATTATAGGGTTTTAGGTGCCGAAACAACGATGTGATTAGGCGGCGCGCCGTAGTGGTAGCTCCGGAATAATTTGGAACACCTGGGGTTCTTTAACGTGCACCTAAACCTAAGTGCACGGGTGTTTTCGCATTTCGCCCCCATTGAAATGCGGCCGCCGTGGCCGGGATTTGATCCCGCGACGTCGTGCTCAGCAGCCCAACACAACCCAACACTAATGGTATCTTCGACTGGTCGCATCCACCCCCCGAAGCAGAGTCGTGCAGATCCGCCGTTGCCCGAACTCAGCGGTAGAGGACAAGCGCGCAAGCAGAACGTGTGACTCGCTCTCGGAGGGGAAAATGGCAGATGCGAAACCACGTGACTACTGCTAACGTCCGATGTTTCGCCTATCCAAAGCTAAACCGGTGGATGCGCCGGTGGGACGACCGTTCGTTGAGCCGCCAGCATGCTGTGACCTAGGTTGCCTAGGCTACGGTGGACGGTCGCCAAGAACGGCGATGCTGTGCTGTGATGAGGTTGCTGGAAACGCTCTCATCTCGACAACTGCACCGACGACAGGGCGCGGAGCGCCTCAGAGCGTTCGACGCTAAAACCCCTATTTATATAGAGGGGCTTTACTCGACGCGGGAGGAGAGCGATCGTAAAGAACCAGCCGAACGTAAGGCGCGCACCCTCTTGCTACCAGCCGAAGACAACGCCACTCGCGAGAGCGATCTAGAGCGCTCCGAGGCGACCAGTCGAAGATACCATAAGCAACCACAGCGGGTCATCTGCGTCTTTAATGCAAAGCGCTGGATCGCCGCATGTATATCAGTAAATGTAACCAATCGCCAAGCTAGAAAATTTACTTGAGCATTCCGTGTTTTCTGAATAGACAACCATAACAAATTCTTCATTCTGGCTTTGGCTACGCTGTTCAGAACGGTATTATAGCGTGTACGTCAAAGCTAAAATCAGAGGCAGCGATACTATCAAGCTGTGCCGACGACGGCACAGTTTGATAGAAAGTTTGATACAGCCGTTATGCGAGTGAAACGCTGCAGCTGTTCCTAACCTAACCGTCTTTAAACACGTTCGCTTAGTGGCGTTTGTCGGTTATTAAATGTACATTTAAAGATCAAATATTTAGCCGCGTCCCAGATAGCACACAAATTCTTCAAAACGTCGTTGTAATGGATTCAACGTCTAAAACAGATTTTTGACCAAAATCGACGCTTTAAAAACGTCGCAGGCACGACAGCTTAAAAACGAGGGGTGAATACGTCTTGAAAACGTTTTCATAAGACTAGCCGTATCTGTTCAATTACCTATAGCGTGCCGGGTTTTCGACAGCGCCGTTTTTGGCGGGAGAATTCGTCATTTATCCAACCTTACGCATGGTGGCGATACCATCGTCACATCGGTTACATGACCGCGGTGTACATGTCCATGCTTGTGGCCGCGGCTGCCGGCTTCTGCGTGAAACCGGCCCGTGCATAGTTCCGTAATTGCGCTTGGTTTGGGCTGTTGTGTGGTTCTGCCTGTTTTCGGTTGTGCTGTCCTTGTCATTGTGATGAGTGAAAGAAAACGATGACGATGAAGTGCGCGCGGGTTCTTTCGCGATTTGACCACGCATGTGAGTGATCACACCAAATCAGCGATGGCCCAGTGGTGTTGGGCCACGTATGGCGAGCACGTGGCGAAATGCTTCGTGGCGAGACACGCGGCTAGTCAGCGGGAGACGGAAGACAGCAGGCCGACGTGTCGGACGCCGACAATCAAGGCTCTAAGGAACGCGGCCGTCCATGGAGCTGCCGCCCGACCGTTGCCCGTCGCCAAGGCGTTCGCCAGCGCGAGTACTGCAGCTTGGAGCGTGGCTTGGCCTGCTGTGCTACCACTTGCCGCGAGCATTGCGGATCGCGGGCAAGGAGTCTCCTTGGTCAGTTGTTCGGCGGAGCACCGTTCGTGGCCTAGCTAATGGCCGCATATGCACCGAGCACTGCGGTTCGCGCGCAAGTTGTCCGCTGGGCAGGCTGACCATTCCTACAACGTGCACTGCGGCTCGGATGCAGGCTGACCGATGAGCGCCAGTGAGTGGTCGTCTCCAGTTCGGTCCGGTTCGGTCGCTCCGCATCGTCTCCAACATCGAGGCGGTTCAGACGTCGTCACGTCATCGCCCCTCACTTCGGCAAGCCCTCGTCTCATGCACACTTACCGTACCCTGAGCTCTCCTGACTGTTTCTTTCTCGGACTGCTATCAACCCTAGCTGTTCTAGCCTTGTATGTATGTTGTGTCATGTGGCGTAAGGTTCTGTGTAGTTGTAGTTTGATTTTATAGTTTTCGTAAATGTAGTTTGGTTTTAGTTTTCATAAAGGTAGCTTGGATTTTCCCATCACGAGTACAACTGCTTTCCTTGCGTCCTTTTCCTCATCGCGCGGCACGACAAACAAGTGTGATGAATGTCCTCGTGATTTCCTTTACACTCATGCAAGTATTGCAGTGTTGTGCTGTCTTATTCGACAATTGCGTGTGCAGTGATTTGTTTGTTTGGTTTTAATTTGTTGAGCAGCTTAGTTTTGCATTAAAGAGCGCCGAGTGGAGGGCACTAACTTGCTCTTCAATCTGATTCTCATGTCGCTATGTGAGGAGCCTTTTCGGTGATGTTCAGTATGATGTTCAGTTTTCTGTGAAGCTCAGTATGAGGATGAAGGTCAGAAGAAATGTTGCTTTTTGTGTGCCTGGCATCGGGATCCGTGTCAGGAGTGAAACTATCAAGTTTGGCAGGAGGCGAAGAAAGGCGGGAACTGCTGTCTCTCCGCACTTTTCCTATATCCTCTAGACAGCTGTGATCGCAGTATTTCAGTTTCCCGTTTGCAAGAATGTTGCAGACAAGAGAACTGACAAACAGCCTCTTTGTTAATGATTCATTACTGGTATGGTAGCGCAAGAGATGAGGTCAACTGCCCGTCCTATTCCCTTGCCTTGTGCTACAGTGCACCCATAGAATATTGCGTACCACACCGTGCTGTTATCGCTTGCGATTCAGGTTCTCTCGATTGTGTGTTGGCCCGTTTTATCTTACGTTATTGGTATTTCATGGTCTTTAGAGGAACTTCGTTTCCAGTGTGACATGGGCAAATTCTATTTTCCATGGCACCTCGGCATGGTTGCGATATATTGCGCTGCTTATTGGAGCTTTCTTCTTCTTATAGTTTTTCTAGTTCGCGAATGGATACCGCATATACGCTGCGTAACTCGCTAGTGGATACTGCATATGTGAATCGTGAATCCCTTTGTCGTGAAACATCCTGTTACTCTAGGTAGTTACGATTATTTGCAGTTTGTGACAGGTGTCAGACTCTACGCTGCGCGGCCTTCGTGGCATTTAGTCGGCTGTCTGCCGAGTTCGTGCGTGTGCCAGTGTACGCACTGTGCTTGAGAAGTGCTCGCGCGTTTCTTTCGATTTGTGCCCTCTTCGTGCACTTCGCGCAACAGGGCATGCCGTGGTTTTTGGTCCTTGTGCAACAAACTTTCCTAGCGTACATCAGACAGAGCAGAGGAGCCTCTATTTAGGCATGTCAGCGCACTAAGTAAGTTGAAGGGTAAAAGTACATAGCATTTGCTGCTTAGAGTCCATGTGATGGGTTATTTACACAGCCATTTTAACCATGGCAGTGTGGAATGGATTCGTGCATGATTAGTTGCATAAATTGGTCCCTGCGGGGAAGTCCAAGTGCAAAATACGGTTACAGGGCAACAGTGCACCAGTAACCTCAGAAGTATCGGACGAATGCATTGTGACTGAATGTGGTGTCTGGAATGGTAGTAAGCAGTTGACAGGTGACTTAAAACGTGATAATGCTTTAAGCGCATAGCGGCTTTAATTATTCTTGCTCCCTTGGAATGTGCCAACTGATCGTTCTCATTCAGTCCACTGGCATCAACACAGCGGCCACTGGTGAAAGTGTGGGAGAACACATGAACATACATTGGGACATCTTCCCTCATCTGGGCATTCTCCAAATCGCTTAAGAAATGCAAGCAATCACACTGCTAGCACAGGAAGGGCGAGTGTACGCAATTTAATATGGTATTACATAAGGTGTCGCTAATTTCCCTTGAAATGCTTGGTACATTTAATGTAGAACCTACATATGTGATTTCATTGAGCAGCCTCTTCAAAACAATTGCAGCAATAATTTTCATAGTTCCCCTCATTATATTTGTTCTTAAATATCCGGATACAGTGTTATAGTTGCATATGTTGTCTACATATCGCTTTCATAAGTCATAATAAAATTTAGTGTCTTTAACATTGTAGCTAACTTGTGCTGTTATATGTTTCATTACAAGCTGCAAAAATGTGAAAGAATGTGTAGGCCTCCCCACTTATCTAGCAAGCACACCTAGAAGGCAGTCTTCAGTGCTACACCTCAGTGCTACCTCTGGTGCTACCAAGTTGAAGTTGAAGTTGAAGTTTCAAGTTTATTTGTAGCACAAGAGCAAAGAAAGCATCCATCTTAGGTAGTACATTAGGAGGTCCCAAAGTAGAACTGTCTGGGGGACCTCCTGTTCTACAATGCATACGATATAACCACATAAACAGCAGCAGGATGCATCAAACAAGCGATAACAACTTTACACAAATCGAAGTGTTATATAAAAACAAAATAACACGAAAATAGTATAAAATAAATATCATAAAAAGGTTATTTCATTATGATAAGCTAACAATGGCATGAAAAACAGATTATGAAGATAGTTTAACTTGTCAATTTAAAGCAATGGAACACGAACGTATTTATTTAAAATAATATGAACAATAAGAGTGAAGAAAGTCATACGTAGTAGAAATTCCCACACAAATACTAGAAAACACACGTCCGCAGAAAAGACAAAGACGAAAAGAAAAATCGGCAAGAAAAGAGGCAAGAAAAACAAGACAAAAAAAAAAGACAAACAGATCACAGAGAAAGCAGCTCTTCTAACAATTTTATTTTTAATTTTCGTTTAAAGTAGTAGAAAGAAGAGGTAATCTTAATGTCAGCAGTAATTGCATTCCAAACACTTATACCAGCGAATCTGAGGGTAAACTTTCCATAATTTGATGTTATTTTCGGTAAAAGGAGGTTATTCTGTTCAGAAAACCTTGTGTTGTGTGAATTAACGATGTGACACAAAGAAAGGACGTCCGTAGGTATGTTAAGATGAATGAAGCGAAACATGAGAAGCGATAACTTATATTGAAATAAATACCGAAGGGGTAGAATACGAAGAAGTTGGTAAAGAGGCAGGGAATGGCATCGCAGTGGTGTAAATGTCATGAGCTTCAATGCTTGGTTTTGGAGGCGTTCTAAAGGCTTGAGGTGAGTGGGATATGTGTTTCCCCATGTAGACAAACAGTATGTTAAATGGCTACCTATATATGCATGATATAATGAAGTAAGAATATGTGGTGCAAAGTATGCACGTGCTTTGATGAGAACATGAATACCAAATGACACTTTGTGCAGTAATGAACTGACATGGCAGTGATATTTTAGGTGTTTGTCAAGGGTAACACAAGAAATCTCACTTTTTCAGATATCGGTAGTACATAGTTATTCAAAGAAATTGTTAAGGGATTTACTAATACTTTTGGTGGACTATGGAAGAGGACAAACGTTGTCTTAACTGGATTTATGCACGGTTGGTTTAACGTACACCATGTGTGGACATTAGAGAGGTCAGTATTAAGTGTGGCTTGCAGAACGCTTAGTGTGTGCTCAGATGAGTATAATGTAGTGTCGTCGGCATATAATAGGCAGTCTGAATCGGTCAGTACATTAGGTAAGTCATTTATGAATAATAAGAAAAGCAACGAACCTAAATGGAACCCTGAGGAACACCACTGGTAATTAATTTATTGGTAGAGTAATGATCATTTATACAGACAACTATGGAACGATTAGACAAGTAACAACGGAGCAGTTTGAGAGGTGGACCAGTAATGCCGAATTGCTCTAGTTTATTTAACAAGATGCAATGATTTAGTGTGTCAAACGCCGTAGTAAGATCAATAAATATAACCCCTACAATTAGTCCGCGGTCAATGGCTTGCTTGATTTTGTCAGTTAAGTGAACTAGTGCTAACTCGGTTGAGTAGCCATGTCTGAACCCAAACTGGAGAGGACTGATAAGCCTAAACTTATTTAGGTAGTTCATGAGGCGGGTATAGATAAGTTTTTCAATAACCTTGCTAAAGAATGGCAATATACAGATGGGACGATAATTGTTAATATTTTCACGATTGCCTTTTTTGAAGACAGGAATTATTTTACAAATCTTAAGTGAGTTAGGAAATATCCCATGCAGCACGGAACATTTTATTAATAATATCAGCAAGGACAAGTGAGATGTCAGCAGAAACATGCTTCATATGCGCTCGTCTGATAGAATCAAGCCAGG
>NC_051158.1:173526621-173576956 GCF_013339745.2 Dermacentor silvarum
TCATGACGAAGCTCATACACGCATTCGAAGACCTCCCCGCAGGAAATCCTCCAGAGCTTCGTGGTCTACACTTCCCCGCATATCCCCCGGAGACCACCCACTATACAGGCTCCCCCAACGACTCCTCGACAAAACCATCAGAGAGGCAAAAGTCAGGGCAGAACTTCAGCGCCTGAATACGTCCTCAGCTCCCGGTCCCGACGGAGTGCACAAACAAGGCACTACGCAACCTCGATTCCCATCCCTCACAGCCCTAACCGACTACTTCAATGAATGCTCAGCGTGCGCGGCGCCCTCCCAACCCCAAGTAAAGGACGCTAAGGTAGTTTTCATTCCGAATCAGGCAAACCACTTCGACCCGCTAATCTCTCGCCATATCCTTACGTCCTGTGTGGGCCAAGCGTATGGAGCACGTTCTCCAGACCCCGCTGAGCCGGTATCTGATAGATGCCAAAAGCTCCGGTCTCCGTGTACGTGAATCTCTCCATCATCTCCTTATGTTAGCTGTGGTAAAAACTGCATTTCATTGTTTAAACGCTGAGATGAAGATGGAACTACGTGTAGTACATTGCCATATTGCTGCCGCGTCCGGTATTTTCACGAAATCTCGGTGACTTCGAAATACGCCTCGACGTCTTTCGGCCGTGTGGGACGACACAGAGGTCTAGACCAATTTATTGTCAAATTTCTCGAAAGCGGATGACAAGAATATGAGTAAACCACTTCTTTACAGTAGTTACACATGCACCGTACTTCAAACCCAGAGTGAATATTTGCGTAATCACTTCCGAGTGAATTTCGAAAAAAAGTGGAAGGCAATGTGCAATGTATTGTACAAGGGGTCTCAGGAGGATATAATTAAATGTTTGCACAAGAAACCGCATCGAAAGGAACAATACTTAGGCGTTTATTAATGCTGATTCAATATTGCAGTATGAGTAGAAAAAGAAATGTCCAGAATAGATATTCTCAATTTAGTAAAGACCCTTGTTTGAACTCGGCAAGAGTTACATCTCGATGTTAGTGTCCGACAGGCCGCCATGCGGAAAGAAACTACAGAAGGGAGCGTCACGTGACAATCTTGAAGCCTAGTGATAAAAATATACTGCAGAACTCGCGAAAGAAAATGCACAATAGTCACGTGACAGACAAGCGGTAGTTCTTTGCGC
Source organism: Dermacentor silvarum (assembly GCF_013339745.2). Classification (NCBI taxonomy): domain Eukaryota; kingdom Metazoa; phylum Arthropoda; class Arachnida; order Ixodida; family Ixodidae; genus Dermacentor; species Dermacentor silvarum. The sequence continues at coordinate 173,527,791 of NC_051158.1, forward strand.
CCTGCATGATGTGCTGCATACGTGCGTGCGTCGGTGCGCCTGTTTAGTGCCGTGGAACGTTTACAGAAGGAACGCCGTTCCCTCTGCCGTTCCTTCGTAAAAATAACGAGTTACCGTTACAGTTCCACGCCCTAAAGGAATGGTGGCATTCCTCCGTTCCTCCCAAAAGGAACTAGTTCCTGGAACGCCGTTCCGTACAACACTGCACCAAAGGTAATATATCGCTTTCGCATACCCACACGTAAGCAGTTTGAAATGTCTCTGCCGAATTTCTTCTTTTTTTTAACAGCCGTAATTTTGTGGTGCGTATCAAGAAACTACCAAGAAAGAAACAAATAAACTTTCTTGCCGAGGTGGGTTTTCGAGCCCGCGTACCTCCGGTCCCAAAGCGAGCGTCGACAACCACTAGGCTATGCAGCCACGCTGCCGGCACATGCATTTATGCGAATCATATTGTTACGGAAGGATAGGAGGAAAGAAAAGAAGAAGATCGAGAGACACTGGCTGCTGCGTGTTGTTGCTGGTCAGCTATCTTGACCACACTAACCCTACTTGTGCATATATTGTAAATACATCCAGTCTATACTCCCAACATCCCCGTAACATATTGGTGAGAGGTGCGGGTACCAAGGCTGGAAACGGAGCTCCGCAGTGGACGTCGCATCACCGTCCCCACCATGACTGACGGTGAGCACGCGGGATCAACGTCGTTGCCGCCTCCAACGTCAACGGCACCGTCGCCAGCTACGTCGTCGTCCCCATCGGTTGTGGTTGTACAAGCCAAGGATCCCGGAACTTTCTGTGGGACCGATGGCGCCGACGTTGAAGAGTGGCTGGCCATGTACGAACGCGTGAGTGGAGTCAACAGATGGGACCCTACGCTTATGCTAGCTAACGTGTTGTTGTACCTAAGAGGCACGGCAAAGGTGTGGTACGAAAACCACGAAGAGGAGCTGACCAGCTGGCACCAATGCAAAGAGAAGCTAAAAGAGTTGTTTGGCCAACCAGCCGGCCGTAAGATTGCCGCAAAGCAGGAACTCGCCTCCCGTGCCCAATCCCCCACAGAGTCCTATGTTTCGTATATCCAGGACGTGCTGGCGCTTTGTCGTAAAGCCGATCACGACATGACTGAAGCTGAGAAGGTCGGGCACGTGCTGAAGGGAATCGCTGACGACGCCTTTAATCTGCTCATGTGCAAAGGCTGTTCTTCAGTTGATGCTATCATTAAAGAGTGCCGACAATTCGAGCAGGCCAAAAGCCGCCGCGTCCTGCAACCATTCGCCAGACTCCCCAATACTGCCGCAACGTCGACGTGTGAAGATCAGCCCACACAGCAGCATGCGTCGCCATCAGAGGACGTGGTGCGAATCGTTCGACGTGAACTGGAAGCGATGGCGCCCGCAGCTTTCTGTTCGCGTCGCCCTGACGCTACCCCTCTTTCAGTTCCTCTCGTTCAAGCCATCGTTCGCCAGGAACTTGAAAGCATTGGTTTACATTCTGTCTGTGCTGTCGCCAACCCCAGAGCCAACGAACGCCATTCTACTCTGTTTGATCCACCGCGACGCTTCTCTCCGCGTTATCGCAACCCGACTGAGTGGAGAACTGCGGACGACCAGCCGATATGTTTCACCTGTCGCCGTATTGGTCATGTCGCCCGATACTGTCGCAACTCGTGGCCCTCAACACCTCGCACGCCGACCAACCTGAACCGTTTTGATGGAAATTCCCGCCGTGTTTGCCCTCCGCCGAGTCTAACAGTGCCGACAACTCTGCCAGGAACACGTGGTACAGTCGCTCACCATCGCCTCGCGGACACCAGTCTCGTTCACCACAAACACGTCGCCCATCTTCCCGTTCGCCGCAGCCACGTCGCCTTTCGACCCCTGTGGCGTTCGACCGCGTTCCTTCGGAAAACTAAGAACTGCAGCCCTCGGAGGTGGTGCTGCATTGACAACTACTGCAGCAAATCCTCTGTCTGTGCCCACAAAGAGAAATATAATTGACGTCAAAGTAGACGGCGTACCTGTCCAAGCACTCGTCGACACTGGAGCCCACATATCTGTGATGAGTGCTAGCCTACGTAGACGTTTAAAGAAGGTCCTCACCCCAGCAGCTGCACAAGTGCTTCGTGTGGCCGACGGTGGCGTGCTGGTTGTTCTCGGAATATGTACTGTACGTTTAAGTATAGCCGGCCGCCCTACTTCTGTTCTCTTAGCTGTGATCGACAACTTACCTCACGACGTTATCCTTGGGTTGGACTTTTTATCCCACCATTATGCGCTCATCGACTGCGCAACCGGCGTCTTTCAGTTGGAACTGCCTCAACTCGCCGATGCTCCAAGCACCGCGCCGCCACCGCGCCTGTGCTCGCTTCAAGATGTGCGTCTGTCACCCGAGGCAGTCAATTACGTCGCTTTGACCGCACAGCCACAGGTTGCTGACGGTGAATATGTGCTTCGCCCCATCGTCGACGTGCTTTTGAACCGAAACGTTCCTGTTCCGCATACGCTGATCACGGTTAGGAATGATAACGTCGTTCTCGCGCTTCTGAACTTCAGCCTGTGCCCTCAAGTGCTTCCGGCCGGCTTGTTCTTGGCCAGCGTTTCTAGTACATCCGAATTTGACATTGCGAGTATGGATGCCGAGAGTGGATTATTAGCACCAATTGCAGCTCACAGCTCTGACTCTTTCATGCATGACTTCGCCAAAATGACTGCAACTGACCTCACCTTGCTCAGGCCAAGGACCTCCGTCTCCTGCTCGAATCGTACAGTGACATCTTTGATTTTAGCGACCGCCCTTTCGGCCAAACATCTGTTGTTCACCACCGTATAAACACTGGAGACATGAATCCTATTCGTAGGTGTCCCTATCGTGTATCACATGCTGAACGTAGAGTAATCCAATCAGAAGTGGACAAAATGCTCCGCAAAGGGGTCATCGAACCATCAGCCAGTCCTTGGGCTTTGCCAGTTGTCCCCGTGAAGAAAAAGGATGGTAGCTGGCGTTTTTGCGTCGACTATCGCCATTTAAACAAGATCACGCGAAAGGACGTCTACCCATTACCACGCATCGATGACACCTTGGACTGCTTGCACAGAGCTACATACTTCTCGTCCATTGATCTTCGATCCGACTACTGGCAGATTTCTTTTGATGAAATGGACCGCGAGAAGACTGCCTTCATAACACCTGATGGTTTATATCAGTTCAAAGTAATGCCCTTTGGCCTATGCAATGCTCCTGCGACATTTGAATGAATGATGGACTCTCTTCTGCGAGGCTACAAATGGACCACCTGTTTTGTTATCTTGAGGACGTTATTGTTTTTTCTCCCACGTTCAGCAGCCACCTTACGCGACTCGCTGCAATTCTTGCGGTCTTCCGAAAAGCCGGCCTTCAGCTGAACTCTATGAAATGTCAATTCGGGCGCCGTCAGATTACCGTGTTGCGACATCTCGTTAACGCAACCGGTGTACAACCAGATCCGGATAAAGTTCACGCCGTTCGCAGTTTCCCTGTGCCTCGTTCTGCTTCTGACGTGCGCTGCTTCGTCGGCCTGTGTACTTACTTTCGCCGTTTCGTCAAAAACTTCGCCGACGTTGCTCGCCCTTTGACAGATCTTCTAAAGAAGAACACGCCTTTCTCATGGGGCCCGGAGCAGGCTCACGCGTTCGCCGCTCTCATCGGCTTTCTGACCACCCCTCCCATACTTGCCCACTTTGATCCATCTGCACCGACCAAAGTCCACACTGACGCCAGTGGCCACGGCATCGGTGCTGTTCTCGCCCAGCAGCAGAATGTCACCGAGTGCGTGATAGCTTACGCCAGCCGCCTGCTGTCACCTTCTGAGAGTTATTACTCCATCACCGAGGGTGAGTGCTTGGCTTTAGTCTGGGCTGTCACCAAGTTCCGGCCATATTTGTACGGCCGCACGTTTTCGGTCGTGAGGCATTGCGTGTAAAGGGCCGCAAGCTGGAAAAGCTTGTGGCCCTTTACAACCTCAACTTCACACAGCCTCACAACTTCAAGTGTACCAGAGAGCTGGAAGAACGCCAATATTATACTTGTCGATAAGAAGGGAGACGTTAAAGAATTGAAGGATTACAGACCCATTAGCTTGCTTTCAGTATTGTATAAAATATTCACCAAGATAATTTCCAATAGAATCAGGACAACACTTGACATCAGTCAACCAAGAGAACAGGCTGGCTTCAGGAAGGGTATTCTACGATGGACCATATCCATGCCATCAATCAGGTAATCGAGAAATCTGCGGAGTACAATCAACCTCTCTATATGGCTTTCATAGATTATGAAAAGGCATTCGATTCAGTAGAGATACCAGCAGTCATAGAGGCATTGCGTAATCAAGGAGTAGAGGAGGCATACGTGAATATCTTAGCAAATATCTACAAGGATTCCACAGCTACCTTGGTTCTGCACAAGAAAAGTAGAAAGATACCTATCAAGAAAGAGGTCAGGCAAGGAGACACAATCTCTCCAATGCTATTCATTACATGCTTAGAAGAAGTATTCAAGCTCTTAGACTGGGAAGGATTAGGAGTGAGGATCGACGGCGAATATCTCAGCAACCTTCGGTTTGCAGATGACATTGTATTATTGAGCAACAATGGAGAGAATTACAAAAAATGATTGAGGACCTTCATCGAGAAAGTGAAAGAATTGGGTTGAAGATGATATGCAGAAGACAAAGATAATGTTCAATAGCCTGCAAGGGAACAAGAATTCAGGATCGCCAGTCAGCCTCCAGAGTCTGTAAAGGAATATGTTTATCTAGGTCAATTACTCACAGGGGACCCTGATCATGAGAAAGAATTTACAGAATAAATTGGGTTGGCGTGCATACGGCAGGCATTGCCAAATCCTGACTGGGAGCTTACCACTGTCGTTGAAAAGAAAGTGTACAATCATTGCATTCTACCGGTGCTAACATATGGGGCAGAAACTTGGAGGTTAACAAAGCTCGAAAACAAGTTAAGGACCGCACAAAGAGCGATGGAACGAAAAATCTTAGGAGTAACGTTAAGAGACAGGAGAGCGGTGCGGATCAGAGAACAAACGGGGGTAGACGATATTCTAGTTGACATTAAGCGGAAGAAATGGAGCGGGGGCCGGCCATGTAATGCGTAGGATGGATAACCGGTGGACCATTAGGGTTACAGAATGGATACCAAGAGAAGAGGAAGCACAGTCGAGGACGGCAGAAAGTCAGGTGGGATGATGAGGTTAGGAAATTCGCAGGCGCAAGTTGGGATACGCTATCGCAAGACAGGGTAATTGGAGATCGCAGGGAGAGGCCTTCGTCCTGCAGTGGACATAAATATAGGCTGATGATGATGATGATGATGATGATGTTTTCGGTAATTACAGACCACCATGCCCTCTTCTGGCTGTCTTCCCTCCGGGACCCGACAGGACGGCTTGGTCACTGGGCTTTGCGGCTCCAGTAATTTTCTTTTATTGTCATCTACAAGTCTGGACATCTGCACAAGGACGCTGACTGCCTCTCTCGTCATCCCGTGGATCCTCCTGATTCTGTTGCACATGATCCGGAGACCAGCGTGTTGGCTTTCACTGACATGTGCGACATGCGCGCTGAACAACATCGCGACGAGTCCTTGCAGGCCATCATCAACGGATTGCAATCTGGCAATCTGCCGTACGTTCGTGCTGCACGACGGCTGCATTGCGTTCGAGCGTCGTCGTATTCGTCCACAGTTGGCGCGTTTGTATGCTCGTGCTCTGCGAGGTGAAGAGGTTTTGCGTGCTATGAGAGCGAGAGAAAGAGAGAGAGCGACGCATTCACGGAGCGGGTTTCCTGGAACGCGATGTCGGCATTCGAACGCGGTGTCGGTGTTGCAACCTGCGCTGTGCAACGCGCAGTGTCGGCCGTAAGTCCGAGACGCACGAAAAGAAATTATCATCCACATGAGTGATAAGATAAAAAGTTCGCGTGCACTTCCGGGAAAAGCTGGGCTACGATCACACAGCTTCGCTGTTTCAAGCGTTGCGCGGCCGAGTGCAAGGTTTTTCATTAGCAATATGTGTGATATTATCGAACCGGTATACAATTTTTGTGGATGATTGTGTACTGTGTGCAAGGGCATCTGAGTCATTGTTTTTATTGGCGTCCAACTTGAAGCGAGTATAAAAATGGTGTGTCACTAATAGCATGTTCCTAAACATAAATAATTATGTAGACATTACCTTCACTGGAAAAATGTAACAAAATCAGATATAAGTATTTCTTGAGTGGCCAGTTGAAATAAAAAATGATTCACCAGTGAAATATTTAGGTCTTAAGCTGTCAGAGGATGGCTCTTGGTGATAACATGTTAATACCGTAGTTAGAAATGCAGGGCCATGCCCTTCACTTCTTGCAACAAAGCTTAAAACACATAAATATTAACGTAAAAGAGCAGCGTAAAAACAAGTTTTACCACTGTTGGTGTAGGCATGCTCTGTGTTGAATGTGGTTTCTGATGTGCATATCAATGCACCATTGGGTGAACGTTAAAGAACCCCAGGTGGACTAAATTAATCCGGAGTTGCCCACCCCGGCGTGCCTCATAATCAGTTCGTGGTTTTGGCACGTAAAGCCCAACAATTATTTTTTGCATAATAATGCTTTAGAAAAAGTCCAATCCGTCGCGACACTGTTCGACCTGGGGATATACAACCGCTTTCTAAGTTCAAGAGGAAAAAATAACTTGACTGGATCGTTTTGCTGGAACAGCGAAGCAGGTTGCGTCTTAAGCTCCTTTACTCAATCTTTCATAATCATATTCACACGTATACATGTTATCTTTCACCGGTGACCACTTTTCACCGGCTAAGAAACGTTAAACGTAATCGCTAGGCACAGGACGCGCCTGCATGTATCGGAAGTCTCTCGAACGTTATCGATGCTTCTATCCGTTGTCTCTTGTCACCTGCGCTCATGTAATCTGATTGTATGAGCGATGCGAATTATGTAGAACTTTTTGGAAGACACGCGGGTACCAAGGATAATTCTGGGACCTTCGATGACTCATGTATAAAACCCGACGCATTTCGCCGCTGATCAGATTTCGACGTTCGCCGTCTGTGTTCGCCGCTTTCCTTGTGATTCGAGTGTAGCTTGCTTTTGTGGGCCTGCAAGGGTTCGCCGTCAACGCGCCACGTCCACAGCTTGGCGAGCGGTCACGTGACATCGCCTACTACCTCGCCAGAGCCCAGTGGCAATCACGACGACCCTCACGCTCGCCGTCACCAGGACGCTACATCTCGCCGGATCGCCGGCTGTATGCCGGCCCGACCCGGGGCCCATCTCCTAGCCCTTACCCGGGAAACTAAAGGCAGCAACCGATGGAGGTGCGGTTGCTGTACGACGCAATGCTGAAGATACTCCGCCGCCGACGAACTAGATTCGGGAATCATCATGACGAGGTATCAGCACGCCGCCTGGAAAGAGCCTTGAAGACAAGACTTCGCCGCCGAAAGTAGACCTACCAACGCGACGTAGCAGCAGCGGAGCAAGCCGACGCAGCCGTGATCCGACGCCACGACTTAACCGTAACGCCAGACGATGGTCTTCCGATCTAGACGCGCGATTCGATAGTCGTAATGTCACCGCTCTCGTCGACACTGGAGCCGACTATTCCGTCTGCAGTGGCAAATTCGCCGCCAAGTTGAAGAAGGTGAAAACGGCCTGGCAAGGAACCGATATCCGGACAGTGGGAGGACATCTAATACCGCCGGCTCTAATCTGCACAGCGCGAGTCACGGTAAACAACCGCACTTATCCGGCGAGCTTCTTAATCCCGCAGCACGGCTCCAGGGATGTTATCCTAGGCATGGACTTTCTAAACCAACACAGTGCAGTCATCGATTGAAGGTCCAAGTCGATAACGCTTTCAACGCACAATGCGATACCACCGGATACAAACATCAGTTACCATGCCTTGAATGTGCTAGAAGAACAAGTCACCGTTCCGCCTCGCTCCAGCGTAAGGATTTCCGTCGGTACCGAAGTGCCTGCAGACATGGAGGGCGTCATCGAGGGCGATCATCACTTACTGCTCGACCGTGAAATTTGCGTCGCGAGAGGCATAGCTGAGCTACGTGAAGGGAAAGCAAGAGTGATGCTCACGAACTTCAGCCACGAATACAAGCACATTAACAAAGGCACCATGGTCGCGTACATCGACGAAATAGTACAAGTCAGCAGTGATTCCGCCTTCACTGATTCTAGTACACCTGCAACGACGACTGTAGTACCTGAACCAACTTTCGATGTCAATCAAAACCTTCCCAATCATAAGAAAGAACAGATAAAAGCTCTGCTCCTGCAATACAAGGAGTGCTTCTCGTCGTCGTCAAAAGTTTGAAAAAACCCCTGTCACCAAGCACCGCATCATAACCAACGAATATATCCGCCCACTCCGTCAGAGCCCGTACCGAGTTTTGGCGGCGAACGCGAGGCCATAAGGCAACAAGTCGACGAAATGCTACGGGACGACATCATCCAGCCGTCCAAGAGTCCGTGGGCGTCATCCGTGGTGTTAGTAAAGAAGAAGGATTTAACGCTAAGTTTCTGCGTCGATTATCGTCACCTCAATAAAATCACGAAGAAGGGCGTATACCCTCTTCCACGTATTGACGACGCCTTGGATCGACTCTACAACGCAAAGTTTTTTCGTCAATGGACCTCAAAACCGGCTACTGGCAAGTCGAAGTCGACGAGAGGGACCGGGAGAAGACTGCCTTTATAACACCAGACGGACTGTTCGAGTTCAAGGTCATGCCGTTTGGTCTTTGCTCGGCACCTGTGACTTTCCAACGCGTCATGGATAATGTACTGGCAGGCTTGAAGTGGCAGACTTGCCTCGTCTATTTGGACGACGTCGTTGTGTTTGCCCCAAGCTCAAACAGTTCTTCAAGTAATCAAGACCTCCTAACTCACGTTAAAGCCAGAAAAGTGCCGCATTGCACACGAGCAGCTCTTGCTTTTGGGCCACGTCATCAACAAGTCTGGAGTGTGCCCTGAGCCACAGAAAACTGCGGCCATCGCTGACTTTCCTCCGCCCACCGACAAGAAGGCAGTCCGTAGATTCCTTGGGCTGCGCGCCTATTACAGGCGCTTCGTCAAGGATTTTTCACGGATCGCTGAGCCACTGACGTACCTCACGAAGGCCGACGTCGAGTTCAAGTGGGAGACGCCGCAAGTCGAAGCATTTAATCAACTGAAGCGACGCCTGCAATCGCCGCCAATACTTGCACATTTCGACGAAAACGCCGATACTGAAGTGCACACCGATGCAACCAGTGTAGGACTCAGCGCCGTGCTTGTTGAGAGGACTGACGGACTAGAAAGGGTTGTAAGTTACGCTAGCTGGTTGCTGTTGAAGCCGGAAACAAATTATTCCACAACCGAAAAGGAGTGCCTCGCCATCATTTGGGCTACATCAAAGTTTCGCCCCTACCTCTATGACAGGCCCTTCGAAGTTGTGAGCGACCACCACGCCTTGTGTTGGCTAGCTAACTTGAAGGATCCTTCAGGTCGCCTCGCACGATGGAGTCTGAGAATTCAAGCATTCGACATCACCGTCGTTTACAAGTCAAGGCGAAAGCACTCTGACGCCGACTGATTGTCTCGTGCCCCCGTCGAACCGCCGCCACAGGACGACCAGGATGACGACACTTAGTCGGGACCCATCAGTCCTTGTCTACTTGTCTCGCGCCCCCGTCGAACCGCCGCCACAGGACGACCAGGATGACGACACTTTCTTGGGACCCAACAACAGTGAGCTGACCCGGAAGTAAGGAGCCTTGTAGACTACCTGGAAGGCAAGACCGTCATTGTGCCCAAGGTGATCAGGCTAGGATTGGCGTCGTTTTTCTTGCAAAACGACATTCTCTTAAAAACGAACTTCTCGCCTCTTCGAGCCAACTACCTCCTCGTGGTACCCTCAGCATTGCGTCCAGAGGTTCTGCAAGCTCTCTATGACAACCCAATAGCTGGAAACCTCAGTTTTTCCCGCACGCTCGCGAGGATACAAGAAAAATACTACTGGCCTCGCCTCCCTGCCGACGTCGCCCATTACGTAAGGACATGCCGAGACTGTCAGCGACGCAAAACACCGCCGTCAAGGCCAGCCGGACTTCTACAGCCGATCGAGCCACCTCGCCGACCGTTCCAGCTGATCGGGATGGACTTACTGAGGCCTTTTCCGACGTCGACGGCCGTGAATAAATGGATCGTCGTAGCTACGGACTACCTCACCCGCTACGCCAAAACAAAAGCCTTGCCCAAAGGCAGCGCCGCCGAGGTAGCCCGATTCTTCGTTGAGAACACCCTCCTGCGTCACGGTGCCACAGAAGTCCTCATCACCGACAGAGGTACGGCCTTTACGGCAGAACTAACTCAAGCCATCCTGCTATAGAGCCACACAAGTCATCGCCTTACCACCGCCTACCACCCCAGACGAATGGCCTCACCGAGCGCCTAAATAAGACCATCGCCGACATGCTGGCAATGTGCGTCGACGTCGAACACAAGACGTGGGATGCCATCCTTCCGCACGTGACCTTCGCATGCAACACGGCCGTGCAAGAAACGACGCACGTGGCGCCATTCAACCTGGTCTACGGAAGGAACCCGGCAACGACGCTTGATGCCACGCTACCGGACGTCACCGACGAAGAAAATCTCGACGTTGCCAGCTATTTGCAGCATGCCGAAGAAGGTCGACAGCTCGCCCGCCTGTGCATCAAGAACCAGCAGAAGACCGACAGCCGGCACTACAATCTTCGACGACGCTACGTCGCGTACCAGCCCGGCGACCGTGTTTGGGACTGGACTCTGATACGCCGACGAGGACTTAGCGAGAAACTGATACGTCGCTATTTCGGACTATACAAGATAATCCGACGTATTGGCGCACTGGACTATGAGGTCGTGCCAGATGGCATTTCGCACAGCGGCGCCGGGCACGACCTGAAGTCATCTACGTGGTGCGTCTGAAGCCTTTCTACGCCCGCTAAAGAACTTCGGTACTTTATTACTTTGTTATTGTTTGTTGTTTTCTCTCTCTCTCTCTGTACGCGAGCTTTTGGTTTCGCTTTCTTGTTTGTAGCAGCGGGACGATGCTTTTTCAGCGGAGTGTATTGACACGTATACATGTTTATCTTTCACCGGTGACCGCTTTTCACCAGTTAACAAATGTTAAACGTTATCGCTAGGCACAGGACGCGCCTGCATGTATCGGAAGTTTCTCGAACGTTATCGATGCTTCTATCCGTTGTCTCTTGTCACCGACACTCATGTAATTTCATTGTATGAGCGACGCGAAGTATCTAGAACTTTCTGGAAGACATGCGGGTACCAGGGATTATTCTGGGGCCTTCAACGACTCATGTATAAAAGCCGACGCGTTTCGCCGCTGATCAGATTTCGACGATCGCCGACTGTATTCGCCGCTTTCGTTGTGCTTCAAGTGTAGCTTGCTTTTGTGGGCACAAGTTCGCCCAATAAAGAATCACTTTCGTCATACACAGTTTTACGACTGTTTACTTCAACGTCACTACTACGTGACGATATCGGAATCTGCTGATCGGACATCTGAAGTAGAGCACTGCACGGGCCGGTTTTTCAAGTCCGGGCCTTACCCGAGCCCGCAAGTACCGTACTTTGGGCGGCCCGGTTCTGTTCGACCCATTAGCCTTTTTGCCTATACGAACCTAGCTTGAGTTCTCGATTATTGTGAATATACTGTCATGTGATCAACGGCCGCCGGGTGGTCTTCAAGCTGCATCAAAGCAGGTTTTTGCCCTGCATCCCTTCTTGCTGGTTACTTGATAATTTAACTGTGAGAGAAATAAACATTTCATTACTAGCCGAACACGCAAAGATTATTATGTGAATATTTGGTATGAAAACAAACCATACAATCGACAGTTAAGAAAATAGGGAGGGATCAGGCTCACAAGCACCGGGAGCGGCAGAACCGCGGCTTACATTTAGGGATGAAGTTGTAGAAGAAGCACATTGGTTGATCATCATGCTCGTGCTTTAAAGAGTGCGGCAACATACTATAGCGAAGGCATAGGTGAACACTACCGTACACGCCGCGGCCCGCCATTTATTCTCACTTTTGAATCTCCTATAGTCATTCGGATACAGCGATGGAACTCGAGCCAATAATTTTGGCGCGAATGTAAATTTAGATACGCTGGTTACTGGCTTTCAGGAATATGATAATACACGGCCACTAGAAGCTTTTTTTTGTTTTTTCATTAAACAGAAGCTGTTGACCCACAAGGCTAACGCTCATCATACTTTCACACGGAACATGCCATTTTTATTGCTTTATTCGGCTTCATTTTAATTATGTCAATTTTTAATCGACAATTTAGGCATCCTTATTTAGAAATACATGCAAATTTAGACTCTGTCTAATTGTATTTCAGTACAGTGCATCTACAACGTAGGCTTTCCTGGTTTTTTTTTTTTCTCCGCCCAGAGTAAAGTATGATCTGCTTGCTTATTCACGTAAATTCGCAGCCAACGCACCTAGTGCTACAAAAACATATACAAGGCTGTGAACACGAGGGTCGAGCCACTTAACGAGTAGGAATAGCATTCAAAATAAAAATTTACTGAGGCAACAAAATGCTCTGCATTGCTATATTGTTTTTCATATTCCCCTACCCCAATGTCGAAAAATTTTGCAGCATCCGCGTAGACTTAAAGCATTTGTCTAAGAACAATATACACTTGAAAGTCCCAGTTTAATTAGTTGGGCTAATTGTAAATTAACCTACGGCAGAATATTCAACTCGTTTGAAAATATAATGAAGAAAATTAATGGAAACCAGTAGTAAGTTGCCTTGTGCCTTAAGATGCAAAAAGTTGCAAATGAACTTTTCAGAATTTATTTGCTACAATTTTATCGAGGTACTCTAAGTAATTCTTGAAGACTTATTTACTTTTGTTTTTCCTTTAAAATGATCGCGCCGAAAATCTTTATAATTTTGTGCAGCAACAAACATTGCACTCGATTATGCCTCTAGGCACGTCTTCTGCTTTTGAAAAATGTAACGAGCTCTATCGAAACTCATCTCATTGATTCCCGTTAAGGATAGCTCAGATACCTGAAACAGTCTAATGAATGTTTTTGCAGCGAGTCTCACAGCAATCCAATAGTTTTCCATTTCTTTAGCGCGACTGCAATGCATATATATTTCTAACTCTCTGTCAGTTTGATTCGTATCTGTGATGCCTAGCAACTCATGAAGTCTGCCTTTCGCCGCTATTCCCACCCACCCAAATGCGTTTCTCCTGGTCGATAGGCGGCGCCGGTGTCGAAATCATACCGCTACCTCCATCAAACTCCGGGTCGTCCGTCACATGCCTGAGCACGATCACCTCTAGGAATTCGAGGTGTTAATAGGCTGGGAACAATGTGGACAAGAGTTCGTTAGTGTCGCGAAGACGAAAGAATTCCTGCAGAACCCATGTTAAGATGATTATCGAAGTTAATGCGATTAACCTTCACGCAATCTAGCGAGCAAGAAGCGACACACCGTGTTAGCTAAGACACCTTTATTTAGAATCCGTAGTTTTTCCCCTGATGTTTCAAGTGAATCGGTTATATGCGGCCATACACTGTCTCCCTGATTGACCCGATTTGTTATGACCATCGCTCGCCAATGTTACCTCACGATGGTAGAACAAGGACCGCAGGCCGACAGCGCATTCAGTGACGACGATGGAATTACGAGGTAGGAAAGATGTCGATAGAACGACGAAGGCATATAAGGACGACGGCATGACGACGATGAGAGGATTCTGAAGTGACGGCGATAAAGAATTGCGACGGAATACAATGCCATGACACCGGTGTTCTAATCTAGATTGATTGACAATAATAGCACAATACTAGCGGAATGAAATAGAAATTATGCTGATGGAACGGAAGGCGGTATGACGACCAACGCATTTAGTAATTTTTAGCCAACCAGACACTCTTCTGAATAACATACCAGCCTTCTCCGTTTCTTTTCTCCTATTCCTTCCCAAGACGCTTTACAAAATATCCTCGGCCGTTGAGCTCAGTACGCCGGTGCTCTAGCTCATTAGGCCACGATCACACATTTACAAACATATCTTGCCAACAAGTATATTATTCAAGCTCGAACTTAGGGGGAACATTGAGCTTGGGGGCTCCTATCAAAATACATGGGAAATCGGCAATAGTTTCTCAGAGCAACCGATGCACCAAATCGGATGAGTTATGTTGAATTTAGAGAAAAAGTTAAAATGTAGTGATTGCAGAAAGGGATATTTTATTATAGGCCGTCTACTTTTTTTTACGTAAAATTTTAAAGAAGTGCCAAATTTCGAAAAAGAAAACTTGACTTATAGAGCTATGTACCTCAGCAGCTAAAATGATATCGGAATTCTGTAAACTGCACCTAATAATACATCCAAAGCGGATAGCAATCATATATCATACACCATCCTGAAATATACCACTATGTTGTGAATGTTGCATCTGCAAAACCCTTCCAAACATTATAACAAATTCACGTAAGTTTTAAGGTATAGCAAAAAAAAAATATTGTTCCCTTTTGATGCTCCAGCGGGTGCAGTTTATAGAAATGCCATATTTGTTTTTAATGGCTGAGTTGCGGATTTGGAAACTTCATGCTTCTATTTTTTTTCTCAAATTTACGAACATCCTGCGATTTTTTGAAAACATTACACTATATAAACGAAAATTCTATTTGCTGCAGTCTCCGCAATTTAACTTTCCCTCTTAATGCAAAACATTTCATTCAAATAGGTTCAGCTGTTTTCTCATAAAAGCATTCCTGCATTTTACGTGTAATTGCGAAATTTGTGAATCCGGCATCGAAGATCAGCCCGAGCTAAAGCTTCCTCTTAAACAATGGATCACGCCAGTTCTATAGGAAACCCATGAACAGAACCCTGACGCATATGCAAGACCGTGGCCACAGTGGTGCACAAATAAAAAGTCTGCTCAAGGAAAAAAATATATATTCAACGACAGCTTCGCGGGAGCCTTTATCTCGGCCAGACATCTCTCCAGAATGCGGACGAGCTTTCTGGCCAGGTGTCTATCAAAACCGTCGATTCATTGTCAGTAGAGCAAGTAGCTGGCCGTCTTCGAGATAACGCTGATACACAAGCACGCTCGTTTTCAAGCACCGAGGTGAAGCGAAAGCTTAAGGGTGTGTTTCTTTGTATTGCGCTTTCTTTAGTTGTGCGTCATAGCATACGTCATAGCGAGAATTTCGAATTCTTTAAGGTCGATACGCCACGTGGTGGCGAAAAAAGGAAACGGTACGAAATGTCCCTAATTCCTGGTATTGTATGCAAATGTCCCCACTGTACTCGAGCTTTCCTTGATTAAAGCTGTTCTATCGGACGCATGCGGCGCACAACACGGAACTACCGAGTATGGTACATCAGCGAAAATCGGTACAACGAGTTTCAGGTACTCCCGGGTAACGTCGGTAAATCGTTCCATGTAAGCACAATATGTACGTGCCAGCGTGCAAAATAACTATGGGGTGGCATAGCGGTACGCCTTCCTTGCGACCTGGACACGCTACCCGTGTAACTAGTGCAAATTAGTAGGCGCTCATTTGAAAATGCGTAATTATCAAAGAAATTGTATCTCTTATCAGTGTCTGAAGGGCATTGGCAGTTCAGAGGGGAACATAGTTTTGGCCACTTAAAGTTCAGGATATGTAAATTACAGAGTAACATGGAAAATTAATTAGATTCATAATGCAGTAGCTTAGTTAACATTAATTTACACAGAAACATTTGTTTTATTTCATTAGTTTACACAGCAGCCATAAGCAACATGATCGTAGACAGCGGGCAGTATGGTAATCAGTCATGGTCGGGCCACGGAGCACAAGCAATACATGTACATGGTGTGCAAATGTGTTTTTATTGTAGTAAGCAGATCTTTCGGTTTCTTATGTATCGTTTTCTTCTCTACGAGAGAAACAATGCGCCAACTACTGCAATAACTACAGCTAAGCGAAGCAGCAGTCACGTTGCGCAAATCTTAAATGTAAAATAGATAACAGCCTCGGCGCGGCCTAGACCCAGGCCATCAATTTGCAGGCTATTTATTAAATATGTCTCACACACACACACACACACACACACACACACACACAACGGGAACGCAATAGTAGCGGGAAAGGTTCGCCACAGATTCGTAGTGCATGCTCGCAATACAGTGCAAAGCTTGATTTTAGGTTCGTTTGCTCTCTGGACTGGAAAGAGCGTGCAGAGTTCGCGCCTTCGCCGAACGAAAATGTGTTAAGGCAACAACAATGAGAAAGTACGCGCCGGCTGCGCATTTATCCAAATGTACAGCGGCAACAGCTGATCGAGCAAGTCGGTGCGCTGCTGCGGGCCATGTTAAATGTGCCAAACAGATCAGGTTGTAAGATTTAGGCAATCTTGGCGAGGCCAGCGTGACGTATCTTACTTCGCCGGCCGCTGTCTCGAACGCTCAAAACACCGGACTATCTATCCGCGCCTTAACAGTGAATCAAAGCAGCAGAAACGTGCTTGTACTTTTCCGACCATCCAACAGTGCACGAGTACTTCGGTTCCGCGACAAATGGGTTCAAGAATACATCGGTGATTTTCATCACAATCTTGTGCGGGTCCACTGTCACGCCCGATGTTTGCACACACCGTCTGACCACTTCAGTCTCATTACCCACTGTGCGTCTCTCAGATCGGCTAAAATGATTTGGTCGGCGTAAGCTAATCGCTTTCCCTCCACATAACAGCGCAAACCGGCATCACAATGCACGAAAATCATCAAACTACACTGTACTGTACATCAAACATAGCGGTTGCGGCGACGCGGGGATACGGTAGCGGAGACCTCCGTATATCCGCCATGTTGCTCAGTGTAACCAGACGCGGACAGTTTTGCAGCGCCCCCTGCTGTTCATTTGAGTTGCGAATGAAGGAGCGTTGTTGTGCAACCTGCTTATCATTCTTCGTATTCTCGCCATGCACACAATTAATGTTCCGTAAAGTTCAAGTTCAAGCTCAAGTTTATTGCTTCATTCCATTAGTGGTACATATATGCAGAAGTTATACAGAAAGAGGTCCCACAGTTAGAAACTGTGGGACCAAAGTAGGCATAGAATAGGACATTGCGCGTATGATCGTTCATTTGAAGAACGCATAGTTTTCTCGCGGAAACGCCGATGTCGTAGAGTATGACATCGTTGGCAGCTGAACGACACGGTTGTTTACGCATGCTGTATCGAAGGGGCCTCGAACCGCTTGCTGCCCATTTGGCATACGAGGCAGACAGTGCACCTCGATCGTAAGCTAAATAATGAGTCAATGGTTAAAAATACACGCATGGATGTCCGTAGTCACATTTCATTTAGGGAAGCGCCGGCCAGTGCGATTGGCCGCATTCCAGAACAGCAAATACACGGATGTTGATTGCGCGTCGTGTCGTCGCTTCTAGCTTTTTGCGAGTGCACTGTGCGAAATGAGGAATGGTTTATTTCAAATCCGTATGGTCAAAAACTGAACTACTGAAGCATCTTTCTTCATCCTAATGGCTTATTAGCGTCATGTCAGTCGCTCAGGTATGCCAGCAGCAGACACACGAACTGGGCCGCTGTGATAGCCTTAATCTCAACTGAACGCGATCGGCATCGGCTCAAACTGTGTTTGCGGATGGCGAGGGCTGAAATTCGTGCAGCCAACAACGCAACACCGCTTGCCACCCCCCATTACTTCCCCGTCTAGAGGGAACGCAACTTCTCGCGACAGCAACATCTCACGCCAAGCACTAGCTCACGATCGTCGACTCCTGCACGCTCTCGTCCACGGTGGTGCTCTCGTCGCTGTCGTCTGCATGATCCCTGCATGCTCTGCGTGGTACACTCCTGACGTCATACCCAATGTGGCCTGTAACTGAGGAGGAGGTGAGGTAGGGTGTTCGAGGCAATTAATTAAATTCGATTGTAAAAAATCTGCGCAACTTTCAAGCCTGCTTTTTTAGGACATGACGGAAGTGTTCAGAGGAACATACCCAGCGAATTTCATCGACATCCGTTGACATCGAAAAATCGCCGGAGTTGCCCTTTAAAGGTAAACTGCCATTAATAGCATTCGAAATGGTGCAAGCTAAAAACTCTAGAGCACTGCTTTATGTGAATTTCTAAAGCACAGCAATTCGAAATAGTGGACACTGACTGGGGACACTGTTTTTCAATATACTGACTGAAGCTGAATTATCGAAACACTTCAGTAGACAATTAGTGTCATCAGCAATAAAGCACCCCTTCTAAATGATTTGGTCTCCATCCTTATTCATAACGTTTCATGTATAGTTTGCTTCTGGTCTGCGGATTGTTCAGAGGGTATATACTGTTGCAATTAGACAATGTTGTCTGCGACCACTACATCACGTCAACACCAAGCAGGAGTGGGAAACATTTAATTTGTTGGGATACAACTATACAAACATTACCATATTTAAAAAGCTGTGTAGAAGTCCCACCGCAATAAGGACACAACCATGGCATACAGTTTTCAATTTATACAGTTTTCGCTTTGGACAATATACACACAAGGAGTTAGGAGCACAGAATTATTGGGCATGAATTAGAGATAAATCTTGGAGAATAGAATCCATCGAGAAGCGTCATCGTCATTCGTGATGTTGAAAAGAATGACTTCAACATCAGCGCATGAATTGACGTGGTCCTTCACGCATTCCATCGCGAAGTGCGTCGACGTCCGACAATCAATGTCCGCAGCGGCCATAGCCGCACAACCGCGTTGGCACAGCCAGTTGTGCAAAACACTCCGGAGAGAGAGAGAGAGAAATAAAAGTCAGTCGGAACACTAGTCGCAGAACACGTGCGTACAGCCGTTAAACACAAAACACTTGGAGAGAGCGAGAAAAAAAAACAGTCCGAACACCCACGTGCGCACAGCCGGAGGACAAAAAAAAAAGTCAGGCATGACATTTGCCGCAGAACACGTGCGTACAGCGGTTCAAAACAAAACACTTTGAGAAAAACAGTCCGATCAGTCCGAACACAAGCCATGGCCTCTCGATCGAGCGGCCGTGGCACAGCCGTGGCGCTGGGGAAGAAGAGCCAGGCGATAAAGCACCGAGAACGAGAGTAGTCGATCGCTTGGTGCCGTTGCTAGGAGTGACATCACAGCGTCCCACAGGCGTGTAAGCCAATAGCGTGGCTCTGCGGTTGCCATGCGTTGTACCTACTGGATATTCCAAATATGCCTCCCGATACGCTGTGGATTGTTTTCTTATCCTTTCGGGCCCGTACACGCTGCGACCGGGCCTCGACACAACAGACGTGAATGTGTTCCCTGAAGTGGCCCACGGGGATATCGTAAACTATCTAGTTTACTCCTCCAGCTTTGTGACGTTGTAAGAAATGAAACCTTTCAAATCAATGGAAGCACACAAGTAATTCACCAGCAGGTGGCCTGCAATGCGTCTACGAGACGAAAAGGTGCTTCTCCTCGGAGAGGTGAGCTCAAGAACCTTTTCTGGCACGTTTCTCGCAAAATAGCCTGCCATTGTTGCGATTTACGCGGAGTGAAAAATAAATCGTGCATCTGGATGTGGTGGCACCGTTTTTAGATGACGGGCAAACTTCAAAGACGCCCGCGTACCAAAATTTACCGAGCATGTCAGAAAACGCAACGAGGTTCAAATACCGCCCCGATTAGTCTGAATTTCACTGTAAAAATACAGTAATGAAGGTAAACAATGCACACTGCTCTGTTCGCGGCCAGGTTATTTGGCGTGCATACGCCCGTTTTTCTCTGCCGTCGTTGCTCGTAGCGATCCGCGTCTGCTTGCCTAATGCTGTAGCCGAGATGCAGCGACGGGCCCCAGTCTGGGTTCGTGCTATCGAACAAATCAAAAACCTGCGAATCAAAAACATTCACTTCTTCAGAGTGTAGTCCTTGCTTCCCACATTTTCGCGAACATTTACTTCACGGCACAAGCCTGTCACGAAGTGCGCTCCGCACACACGTAAACTGGGGTTCTGGGGGTCCAGATAGGCTCGATTAATGCGAGACTTGGACCGATTTGTGATGAGCGTCTTAGAGCGCTCGCACCTGTCTACGACGATCCTCGGAATTCGAAAGAAGTTCGTGTTAGTAGGCTTCTTCTTTCGCCTGGAGCTGTCGCTATGGTTGGAGCAGCCAACGACTGAGCAGAAAACCATATTGAAGCTGCGAGTGGTCGCGAACCAACACGATGCGAGCTGACAGAGGCGGCAGTAGAGTGTATTCTAGTACACTCTAGGCGGCAGTAAGCAAGCAGTGGCCCGGCAGCGGTGGGTCAGCATGGCTGACAGGCATCTCACGGCGACCGGATGTGACGTCGGTGCAAACCATGTCATTTTTCCGACCAGGAACAACCCACATTTCTTGTTAACTGTCAAACAGTACGAGAGACCCAGAGCTCTTCACCTTTCAGACTGACACAAACAGACGAGATACAAGTATTCGGGCTTTATTTACAAATACGGGCTTTATTTTTTGCGCGCCGTCTCCCACCTGTAGCAGTCGACGCGCTCTGTGGAACCGTTATACTGACTGCAGCGCCAATTTTGCGTCATGACTACACCAATATTCTAGTACACTATAGTCATGACGTTGAGAAGCGGTGAACCACGCTTCAGACGCGCGTGCGTTTAAATGTCGTACAAAAATCCCTCACGTGACTCGATCCTAGGCACCTAGGGACACGATCATTTAGGGACTTTTGAGAAAGCGCGATGGTGGCGCCAAGCGACGACGGCATGCGACGTCGTGTTCGTTCTAGGCGTGATCGTTCTCTGGCCCGCGCCGACCGCGCGTTGTTCAACATTGCGTGTGTGATTGTGCTTGCGTTGCTTGTGTATTGGTTGTAGGTTCTGTGTCACTTGGCGGAAAGCCGTGAGTAGTGATTGTGTGGCAGTGCGGCTTTGGCCTCGGTGAGCTCTGGCAATACAGAACCTGCGTTGTGTGATCCGTGTTCCTTGACAATGCGGAGGTGGTGAAGATTGAAATGTCGAAGCGGCGTAGCGGCTCGGCAGCGCAGTTCAGCAAACCGCGAGGTGGCGTCGCCGTGTCCGCCTTTGCTGGCTCTGGGAGCACACGGAAATACACCAAATCAGGGGGTACAGGGTGACATGGGATGGACGTCATTCGAGGGCAGGGAAGCCAGCAGCAAGATAGAATTTGAGGAGCGATTGAGAGAAATGGCAGAAAAGCGGTGGGCAAGGAGAGTTTTCAGTTATTTGTACATGAGGAATGTTGATACAAAATGGAGGAAGCTGACCAGAAAACTGTCAATCAAATATTTGGACTGCAGGAGGGGTGCAAACCAGGAAACAGCGGTTAAGAAAAAGGTTAAGGAAACAGAGAGGGGTCTGTGGAAAACGGGGGTGCAGACGAAATCAGCACTGGGAACATACCGAGCTTTCAAGCAAGAAATTGCCAAAGAAAATATCTACGATAATTCTAGGGGAAGCTCTTTGTTGTTTGAAGTCAGGACGGGAGTACTGCGGACTAAGATGTACCGAGTGAAGTACCAAGGTTGTGCTGTGCGTGGGGAGAAGAAGAGGAAACGGCTGAACACCTCATACTTTTCTGTAAAGGGCTTAACCCTACAGTGCAAGGCAACGGGGCTGATTTTTTCAAAGCATTGGGGTTTAGAGACAGTGAAGGCAAAATAGACTTTAAGCGGGTAGAAATAACCAAACAGAGGTTATCTGATTGGTGGATAAAATCAAGGCAGGGGTGAAATTTCACCCACCACAATGTACAAAATAGGTTAATAGTCATGGCTAGGTGGCGTATGCCACTGCCCGGTTTAAAAGGTTCAGCCTCATCCTTCCATCCATCCATCCATCCATGCATTAAGGACGCCGAGGGATGTGACAAGTCACAAAAATGTGACTGCGTCGCCCGCCCACGGTTCAGCGCTGAATGTGTGGTGTGAGTACTGTGCTTGAAACAAGTGGTGCAGCTGTAGTGCCCTAATTTCGCACAATTGAGACGCGTGCTTTTGTGCAAAAAGGGCAACAAATCATAACTTAACCCGCTGAGGCGATACTACAATGTCAACAATGCCGTGCATGTTTATTATGATGGTAGTCTCTTCAGCAAGCCTGCTTTAAGCAAGCAAGCGTGCAGTGCAGCTATGCTGTGAATATAGCCTCAACTCGAATGTGGCGTTTGCAGAACCCTTATGTTCGTCGTTACTGCTTTCAAACAAGTTGTATGTTGTTAGGATTATCACTCACTGCTCACATGAGACATGGGGGTCCATCGTGTGGGTTGGGGCTCAGCACGAATGTGTGGCGAGGTGGTGTGGAGTTGGTGGCTGTGTCAGGTGCCTCACTGAATTTTGTCATTGGAATAAGCTCAATGTAGAAGGACACACAATATACCTGATGGCTCACTTTCACGAATATTGCCTTTTTTCTTTGAAATTTCCAGCCTCAGGACGCGCCTCGCATTATATTCGGGTTCGTGACACATATAATCACAATAATTTTTCTTTAGGAAAGGCCAAAAGCCACTCATTGCATCATATTTGTGGTCGTGTTACTTACATGCAAATCCAGTACTTTCAGTGCCCATTGACTGACTGAGGGGTGCAGGACTTTGGCAGTGGTAGCAGCACCAAAGCAGCTGCCCAAATGGTATACCCTATACTGTTAGATTTCTTGTGCACATGGGTGTACTGTGAAAACACGTGAAAGGAATTCCAGTTTCTGCAGCATCACGTCTGGATCTGTGGATCACTGAGCGGTTGTTTGATCACATGTCTGAATTTCTGTTGTCACTGAGTGGTGCTTTGATCATTAGCTTAGGTTGTCTGTATTCTACATATTATATTACAGCAATGGCGTCAGGGTAGCTGCAAAAATGGGATTTTGCTGTACAATCGCAGGTTGGTTGCTATTCTGACTGTTACATTGCTCTATTTGCTGCAACTGCCGCCAAATGTTGCTTTACCACGTCCGGTGAATGCCTTGAACGTGAACCACATTTGGATGATGCTTGTGAAAGTATAACATACTCCTTGTATGTAAAGAAATCTATCACACCGGTAGGTGTGGTGGAGTCACTGATGAAATAGAAGTTGAAAAATGAAAGTTCTCGCAAAATCTGGAAGTGTTCATGGCGCTTGCCATCAAGAATGTGTAACAATCCAAGCAAACATAAAGATAACCTACCTATCCTGAAGAATATGAAAGTGATGCTTCAAGTTTTCTACTTAAAGCTTGATATACTGGTGCCGATCAAGGAAAGAGTTGAGATTATATAGAAGGATTCAGTGCAATTCATGTTTAATCAGCTTGGCAATCTTGTCAAAACGACCAAATAAAATTGTGACAACTTTTAAGAGATTGCCATGATAACGTGATGAGGTTGCTGGCATTATTTGGTGCTTGGGAAACAAAGCATCACAGGTATGTGGTGATTGAGCTTCTCAAAAAAATTAGGTGTGCCACTAAAGATATCTAATGAATTGAAAACATAAACCACTGAAAGAAGTTGAGTGTGCAAAGGCAAATGGCTACAGCTATATTTGCACAGTAATAGAAAAGTTGTAATCGGGCTGATGGTGCACAGGTGATGGATGTATATTGCATGTTCGAGGGCTTAATTTTTGATGAGCTACTCATTTTTGCTTTCCTGTTTTGTTTCCATGTGCCTTAGTGAGTGGAATGCCTGACTGCAGACTCCCGTCATTATGTACAATGAATGGAAAATAAAGTAAATTTTTCTATGGAACTCTTTTTTTTTGTAACGTCTGTTCAGTTGCAAATGATGCAGTTGTCCCTACTCTGCACTGAATGATGAGGGGGGGGGGGGGGGTGAGCGCATGCAGGCACCCATTTACTGGAGCTTTGGGGCGCCCTCATCATGGCTGCTCACATGCCCATTTTTCTGGCTGTAACAACGTAGAGTCAGTGCACAGGTGTTTTTAACGTTCCACGATTAAGTAAACTTGGCGTCGCTATGCACAAAATTTAGATTACGACAGCCCAAGATGGCAACTGCCATGAACTGAATATAAAATTGCCTATAAGCATGCATTGTGCAATTGAACGCCTGTGAATTCTGCAATGCCACTTTCATGAAATTGACTGGCATGGTTTGCTTGAAACTGAAAACATGTTCGATCCTCAGTTGTGGCAGACTTCTCAGATTCACTATAACATATTTGATAATGCAGGTGCAGATTGCGAAGGAATTGAAGCGGCTGTTACTCTTGGTGAGAATCAGTCATGCTCATTAGAAATTAAAGCTAAGGCTATATATACATTACTTCAGATGAGATCGACTAATGTTGAGATAGGAGCTCAGCTGTGGCACATTAGGTACAGGGGAATAAATTTAGAAAGAAAAATTCTGGCACAACCCATTTCACGATGATGCCGATGCTAATACGATAGCATTGAAACAATGTAGAGACATTGTATTGCCACCACAGAGATCAGTCGTGTATGAGCCGGGATCCTCTCTCCCGAGTCGCTCTGGACATGCTACGCCTGTTAGCAGGGTTGCCGCTAAGTCGGTGCTTGACATTCGATTCGAATCTGCCCAGCACCTAAGAAATTTTTTTTGTCATTGATGAGCGGCCCGGCCCATACGTCGTGACCTATTTTTGTTTCAAATTGGGTGTCCTCAGCACAGCAGCCCCAGTGCTCTACCCATTATACCATGGATTACCCAGTGACCCAAGTTTACGGAAAAATGGGTAAAGACCCGGACAGACAGGAAGATAGGATATTCCACACTTTTCAGGGTCTAAGAATGATAATTCTAGGCAATATACACAACTGGCCTGTTGTGGATACGTTGCCGGCATTGCAGGAGAACAATTTACAATTTAGAGCTTCTATTGGTAAAACCACAACAATATACACAATTTTGATTTCACAAGAAACAGTAGTGCCATCTGGTTTATGAATTCATCTACGTCACAGGCTCCAGGAGTATTGCGAGGAGGGGGGAGAGCATCGCATAACAAAGGAGCGAAAAAGTTATACAACGTTAGAAATATAAACAGTAACACAGGATCAACGCAATAAATTGAAAAGAACAGAAATTATAAAATCGTGAAGTAAAATTCTACCATTAGAAAGCTGGGTTATACAGTGAATAGTACGATTGCATAATTACATAAAAAAGTTACATACACCAGAAATAGGAACACTTGAACACTACCCAAACATACTGATTTTTTGTCTGAAGGTTACAGTATTGTTAATGTCAGCAATGTTATCGAGAAGACCATTCCAATGCCTAATGGCACGTGGCAAAGCAGACAAGTCAAAGGCATTAGTTCGACCAAAAATGTGCTGGACGCTAAGGCGATTGTGCAAGCACCTAGATGTGTGGGATGGATAAACAAGAGGCAAGGTGGACTACTGCTCACTATGAATGATTTTATGTAGCAGACAAAGCGACGCTACATTCTGGCATGATTCTAAGGATGGAAGTGACAATGACAACATAATGTTAGATACGCTCAAATATTGGTTGCAATCCCTGGCGATTAAACGTGCAGCACAGTTTTGGTTATACTCAAGAATGCGGATTAGATATGCCTGGTGAAATGACCAAATTAAACCTGCCAATTCTAGTTGGGGCAAGAATAATGTTTGATATGCAAGCTTTCGTGTGAAGGAAGGAGCAGCATGAAGGTTGCATTTTTGAAGATTGATGATCAAAGCACTTGTGTATATGGAGGTTAATCGATAGTATATACAACACTGCCACAGTGCAGTCAAGACATTGCAGTAGTGAAAAAAATTCAGAGCACTTATCAAACAAGGACATGTATGCAAACAGCAACACAACAAACATGGAGATGAGATGCAGTGCAACAATGCCCTTGTAGCCTACAATGTGTGGTTACTCAATATTTAGAAGCAACGGCACTACTACTAGGGCAACTAGAAGTGTTGTGCACAGGTGACGAGTTGACAGTAGTAGCAGCAGAAGGCACAGGCTGTGAACTTACGGGGCGATCAGCTGTTGCGACAACAATGAACTGTAGACTGCCTAGGTCGAAGGGAACACAGTACGTTGGCCTGTTGGCTGTTCACTGATGTTGTGTAAGGGTCTATAATTTGTGCAGAAAGCATGTGGCCATCCATGGCTCAATCACAGTTTTATGGTTGTGGGTGCCGATATTGCTCTTAAATTTTCCAATAATGCGGGCATGACCAACTTAGTCGTCTGCATTTTCACTTTTCTGTCACCACCAAAGAATACTGCCAATGGTGCAGTTTTTTGGTAGGCTTAACATCTTTAAAAAGCACCTTAAAAGAACATTGCCAAGAATTTCTCATCAAATTGACAAAACACAAAGAACAAACCAGCTTAGCTAGCCTCCCCATTTTGCAAACAGAATAGCAGCTTACTTTGAAGAAAATGGGCCCATATTATCATGCTTACTGAGGGCATGCAAAGCGTCGAATGCCAGATTGGGAACAGTACTGGGGCACTCCTGACAATCTTCTCATGGTAGACATTCTCTTATAACACATGCTAGGCATGTATATATGCTACATGTTTTTAATGTGAGAAAAACTGCAAAGCTGCCCAGCAGCACATCGCAGCACCTTCGCCATCGGCGTCTGTCAAGCAAGGACTGGTTACGTAAATATTATTGCGTCGACGCTACTGAATAGGGCGGGCACAGCGGCGCCGCTCCAGGGCGCCGGTTCGCGAACTGGCCGTTGCCAAGACGCCGACGTGAATTGGATATTTCGAGCGTCTGCACAGCACGGATTTCACGGCGTTCTGCCACCACAACTGCACCACTCGTTTCAAGCACAGTACTTGAACCACACATTCAGCGCTGAACCGTGGGCGGTCGACGCAGTCACATTTATGCGACTTGTAGAGAGCAGCACATCCCTCGACGTCCGTTATGCAAAGGCGGACACGGCGACGCCACATCGCGGTTCGCTGAACTGCGCTGCCGAGGCGCTACGCCACTTCGACATTTCAATCGTCACCACCTCCGCATTGTCAAGGAACACGGATCACACAACGCAGGTTCTGTATTGCCAGAGCTCACCGAGGCCAAAGCCGCACTGCCACACAAGCACTACTCACGGCTTTCCGCCCCAAGTGACACAGAACCTACAACCAATACACAAGCAACGCAAGCACAATCACACACGCAATGTTGAACAACGCGCGGTCGGCGCGGGCCAGAGAACGATCACGCCGTGAACGAACACGCCGTCGCATGCCGTCGTCGCTTGGCGCCACCATCGCGCTTTCTCAAAAGTCCCTAAATGATCGTGTCCCTAGGTGCCTAGGATCGAGTCACGTGAGGGATTTTTGTACGACATTTAGACGCACGCTTCAGACGCGCCGGTCCGCGCTAAAACCCCTATATATAAAAAGTAGCGACACTCTCCTCCTCCGCCTTCCCTCCTCCTCGTTTCTCCTCTCTTTCGCGCTCCTTTTTCGACCGCTGCGCCGCCTTGACCGCTTGAAACATGTGCACTTGTTTATCTTTCACCGCTGAACAGATTCGACGATCGCCGACTGTGTTCGTCGCTGTCGTCGTGCTCCTCGCCAGTCGGTAGACGCTTCTCGGGCGAAAATGGCGATGGAGCGTGATCGTAAACAAACGCAGCCAGCGCCCGGGGGCTCGACGGTCCACGTGATGCCATTAGGCCAATACCGACGCGGCGTCGGCCTCGGACAGGGGTGTGCGAGGAGGCGGCGGCATTCTTCAAAGCGTGACGCTACTTTTATATATATAGTCTATATTATAGGGGTTTTAGTACGCGCACCTACCGCACCTACCCATCTAGCCACCGTAACGCGGAGAAGTAGTGAACTAAGCCACTCGGCGCACCATCGCTTTCGTGCCAGTGCTGGTAAAAAAGATAGCCCTGCTCACCGTGGCCCTGCTTATGGTGTATTGGAATAGGGCAGTTTATCGTTCAGGAGCGAAAAGGTATCTTTATGGGTTGACCATCTCGGGTGGTAGAGCATGACGATAGATGGATGGATGGATGAGGCTGAACCCTTTAAATCGGACGGTGGCATACGCCACCTAGCCATGACTATTAACATAATTTGTACTTTGTGGTGGGTGAAATTTCACCCCTGCCTTGATTTTATCCACCAATCAGATAACCTCTGTTTGGTTATTTCTACCCGCTTAAAGTCTATTTTGCCTTCACTGTCTCTAAACACCAATGCTTTGAAAAAATCAGCCCCGTTGCCTTGCACTGTAGGGTTAAGCCCTTTACAGAAAAGTATGAGGTGTTCAGCCGTTTCCGCTTCTTCTCCCCACGCACAGCACAACCTTGGTACTTGACTCGGTATATCTTAGTCCGCAGTACTCCCGTCCTGACTTCAAACAACAAAGAGCTTCCCCTAGAATTATCGTAGATATTTTCTTTGGCAATTTCTTGCTTGAAAGTTCTGTAGAAATTCTTGCAGAAAGTGTTGATTTCGTCTGCATCGCCGTTTTCCACAGACCCCTCTCTGTTTCCTTAACCTTTTTCTTAACCGCCGTTTCCTGGTTTGCACCCCTCCTGCAGTCCAAATATTTGATTGACAGTTTTCTGGTCAGCTTCCTCCATTTTGTATCAACATTCCTCATGTACAAATAACTGATAACTCTCCTTGCCCACCGCTTATAATTTCCCTTATACACTTCCACGCACATATACATACCACGCAAATTTCCCTTATACACTTCCAGTGTATAAGGGAAATTTGCAATGTGACACGATGGAGGATTTCCTTGAATGCTGCATTTGATCAAGAGGAAAGTCGCTGTCTAGCCAAACGGAAGTGGACACGCCCTCCCCACTCGAGACTCACCACACTGGCAGTTGCACGCCATGACTTCTTTTTTTCAACTCATATCAAGTGACGGACAGTGCTCGAACAAGGAATGTCTCTGGACCCAGCATTGCGACAGTGGTGCCTGCCTTCTTTGAGGCGACAACTGCCTTGAATGCGGTGCTTCGAAATTGCTTTCCTTTGCAGGGTTAGAAGCAACATACTGTCCTCTTACCGACAATGGCAAAACAGAATATAAGTGGTGACGTAAACAATGTGATGGAAGTTCAAATGGTAGAGTAGGCGGCTGCTTAGTTATGTTCATTGGTCAGTGAAATATAAGCGGTGCCGATTCTTGCAAAGGCAGCAAAAACGGAAAACGATCTTCATTTGTAGGCAGCAGTTATGAATTCTAGTGGCCCATTTCTTTTTTTCAGCGAACAGTATAAAAAAACAAAAACGAAAGTGCATAACGCAAACTGCGTTGCACTATGACAGGAGTGCTCACAGTCTGAATGAGGCGTAAACTAGCGCGGCGATTCGCAATGCGCCAACTAACGCTTTGCACGGCACCTAACCCGGTGCCACGTGCATGTGCATGGCTGCGCATTTGGAACATTATAGGAATGCATCACGTGACCATCCGTGTTCAAGCACGTGACGTAGCTGGTGAGTGGGATTCGTTATCGTCCCCCCCCCCTTTTTCGATTCTAAAATTAACAGGCTCCGATATAGGTGAATTTTTAACACAATGATACTACATAGAAAAACATTAAAAACAAAAAAGAAAAACTGCCGAAGGATAACGTTCACACGTTGTGCCCATTTCAGTCTAGAACTGGCAACACAAAACCCTGTGTCCTGCAAGAAGACGTCAGTGGTGATTTAGCGGCAAATGCGAAAGAAATGCGGTTCTACGTCACGCCTCTTTCAGGTGTGACGTAATACCGCATTCGTTTCGCATATTTCATTACTCGAACAAAACCTCGTGTATATTGTTTCCAGTAGAGTGGAGTAGCCGCCAGTATGTTTGCTACTGATATTTAGTTAGGTAATTGTAATTAATTGCCCAACTCGAGAAGCCGTAATCGTCTAAGTGTCAATGATAAAATTATAGAGCAACATGAGAAACTCCCGATACATCTTTATGCTGCACAATACGTGCTACATAAAGTATTTTCCCTAGCGTGAAAGAAACCCGCGCATACACGCAAACTTGCCGCGCGACTGGCCGCTCTGGGCAGTGGGTGGCTTTCGTATTTCGTCTTATTGTTGTGTTCATATAGATTAAATCATTGAATCACCTCTAAATATTTAATACGGTCTAGGCGAACTATGCTGATTGATGTGGAGTTAGTTTGCCTTTGATTACAGAGAGGTACGGTGGCTGCAAAGCCAGAGGTAGGCTGACCACAGGTATTGAAAAGGGTTTCCTGCATTCGCACGACTCTTAGGTTAGTCATCCATAAATATTCCTGGAAACGGGAAGCGCACGTTCGCACCCCAGTTTGGAGAACCACGATTCTTCGGGTACAGTCACCAGAAGTCAACTTTCTGGCTTGAACAGAACTAGACGAGCAGGGCACTACAGTAGTTGGAAGCACACGGGTTGATGACCTTTAGTCATCATTGTTCACCTGCCAAGGAATAGTTAAAATTTTCTTTCTCTTCATTTTCCGCAGCCCTGCACAATGCAGTTTTTAGCGTGGAGATATTGCTTGTGCCAAGACGATTGCTGCCAGGATCTCTGCTGTCGTGGGCCGTCACATAGGGAGGTGGGTGAGTGGGGGGCACAGTGAGCCCGTGTCTCCCTCTCTTTCTTTTGTTTGTTTGTTTGAAGGCATAGGTAGTGCCTTCCTGGTTGATTTTGTGCAAGTCCGTGTGGAAGGCGCAGCCTACAGTATGGCAGCGGCATCGCCATAACGTCCAGACCCCCCCCTGATTGGCTGTGTAAAACGCCAAAATCTCGCAGCCACGTGACTTGTCTGTCGTGCTTGGTATACTTATTCCAGCTCACCTGCGAGCGGCGGCCATTTCCCGTCTGCAGTCTTGTGTTCGCAGTTTGAACCGCCTCGCCGCTGTTATCCGAGATGCGTCCGCAGGGAATTCGACGGAATGCGATTTCCCGCCGAAGGTAAGTCAACCTTTAATTGTATAAGGACAACGCATGCAGCAATAGATACTGCTGTAGACCAGTAAAAACTGAGCAGAGAGCAAACGTAAAAAAAAAGATTGGCTCCTGCGTTTTTCAAGCTGCCGTTGCATAGGTCATTAAGGAAAAATAAACAATTCTGACTGCAGAAGTGGGTGCTAAACCCTTTGTTGATGAATGGTGCTTAGGAGCAAGAACTCGCTATAGAGCGCAAGTAAAAGGCGCTTGTTAGCAGTAGGGCTGATCAGTGTCAGTATACTGTGATAAGTTTTTTTCGAGAGGCAACCGCGTGCTTTCCGAAAGAGGCTTCTTATGATAGCATTAAATATATATCTACATGTACATGGCATTTATGTCCCTTTTACCTTGCTCCATGGGTTATGAGGAACACTGCCGATCGGGTCTCCTGCGTATTAATGTTGGCCTCCTATTTCTCAAAAGTAGAACGGTGCCATCGACACAGCAAAGGGTAGCAACCCATTCTTGTATAGTTTGCCATACCGTAGCCACTCACACTGTTTCGACATGACAGCGCAGCAACTCGCTCAACTGTCGTTAATGTGCAAGCATGGATTTCGGGGCTACACCTTGGGAACGTGCATGGGGTGATGTACTGGACATCGTTCTTACACTCGGAGTGCCAGCATCGTCGACGGATGCCGCCATGTTGCCGTCGCTGTTTCATTCGTTTTTCTGTAAGCTGCCGCCGAAAACCACGTGCTCTCTCTTTAATGTCTGCCAGTCTAGTTGGATTCACAATTAGTGGGTCATTTGATAACGAAGGGCTCAAGTGCGATTGCAGGGGGGCTAAATCAATGGGAATAAGATATAAAAATTTGAGGACGCTTAAGCTTCGCCTTTTAGAGTAGAATGCGATATCGGGACCCGTTCGCATCGCAACACGCGGCTATAGGTCTGGTAGAAATGCTGGAAAAGGCGTTTGTGTTTGAGTTTCCTCGTAGCAGAATTACGTTTTCTCGTACCTTCAAATTACAATCCGATGCCGAT
Source organism: Dermacentor silvarum (assembly GCF_013339745.2). Lineage (NCBI taxonomy): Eukaryota > Metazoa > Arthropoda > Arachnida > Ixodida > Ixodidae > Dermacentor > Dermacentor silvarum. Next base: position 173,559,869 of record NC_051158.1, read on the forward strand.
TGGTAAACAGTCCGACCGCGAATGCGACGCCGAATGCTAAAGTCGTACTTTACCATTTTTCTGACGGATTTCACTGTGAGAAATTCAATTTTTGTTCACCCAAATTTTGGACCACGTGGAGGGCCTGCGCGGTCGGGGTGGTTGGGGATTGTCTCCGCCACCCGCATCGCACGCCGGTTGCCGACGCCCGATTTTCTGCGACACAGGCCCCTTAACGCTGTCGCGTTAATATGATCAAACTGCGAAGGTATCAACCTCCTTTCCCATTGAAGACTGTTAGCTTTAGCATGATGTTTGATTACTGCCTCGCGTCCATCTAGATCCTACTAACGTGCACCTTTTGAACTGAAAAAGCATCCAGTTCCTTGAAGAAATGAATCTAGAGGCCCCAATCATTTGTCTAGAGGCCAGGTGGAGCAGCCAGTGTCGCTACACCTCCTTGAAAAGCCTCGAATTTGCAAAAATACATTGAGCCACCCTTCAAACTCATTGTGAGTAAATGCGCTCCTTCATTTCCTTCAATAGGGTTGACTTCTGAACATTCAAAGTGACATATTCGGCAGCTCTGCCATGGACTCTTACTGTCGGAAAGCGAGGCTATAGATTTTCTTGTGAGATTTTCGCTAAACGATGTTATGCCGCAATGCGTCTTTTTCCCTCACGCTTCCATCTTCAGAAAAGATTGCAATGCTCGCCCACACTTGCATTTCTCTTTATTTGGATTGTATGTGATTGGTGAGGAAACGCACAAACAGCGCGTTTCACACGCAAAAAAAAAAAAACAGAGTGGTTGCCTTTCGGGCCTCGGTCCGGGTAGTCCGCTTCCTATCTACCGGCAGTCCTTATACCAAGGTTCTACCGCCGAATGCATAATGGCGGATGCAGCCTAACTTGTCTACAGCCTTTGAACGCAGACTTGTTTAAATCGCCGTTGACGTCGTGGTGCTAGACGAAACCATCTCTGGGGTCTTCTGGCAGCGATACTTCATTGCCTTAGATATTTCACACCGACCTCTACATTAGGGGGCTGAATAGCGCATCGAGCGTCATCAACTGAAGCCACCGGAAGTAAGCAGCTTTGTGCCGGAAGTCGATAATTTGATACTGTCTAGCGACACTTCGCCTGCATGGCAGCTCGGCGTTTTTTTTTTTTCTTCCCCTAAGATACCTGCTCATTGTGGCGTAAACTACCCAAGAACGCGGGAGATGTCTCTTGGATAGACATCAAAAATTGGTCATTGCCTTGCCGACAGCATCGCAAACATGAGCGGCGTGCGCTGGAAACACTGGCGATTGAGAAAATGCGTTACAAACGCCATAGGGGTTCAGATTATCATAATAGCCCTTACCATACATAGGGCGACGACAACACCGCATAAAACGTGGTAACCCACGACGAAAAATTCATTCGGCCGCAATATAATCGCAATAACGTTAGGCCTAACATTTTTGGTTTCATCGCTCTTTGTGCGCTCTTAGGTATTTAATATTACCTAACCTGCGTGACATTCGTCTCGCCAAGTTTCTTTCTCGCGTGGCTGTTGCAGCGTAACACAGCGCAGTTAAGCATAACGGCGCAACTCTGTCGACGACACAGTCACAGTCCCCGAAGTGTTTCCCAGTACGCAAATACGCCGTGTAAGGAATGTTGCCTATCACTAGCCGAGAGCCATGAATATCCCGCACAAAACAACGCTGCGAGCTACTGATTGGAACGACTGAAGTTGAGCAAGTTATCCGGTAGGCATGGTGCCTAAAGGTATTTGTGTCGCCCTATTTTGAATTCTTTCTCGTGTCTGTGTGTGCACGGGTGCTTTCCAGTAACACCAAGCTACGCCATGCGGCGGCTTCAACGATAAGCATGACAAGTTCAGGTGACATAATTCGCCGGTATTTCTGCGACAATGCGAGTGTGACAGGGCCGGCCATATGGTGAGGCTGCCCTGGCGATGGGGTCGCCGCCTTGCGGATTCAGCTCAGTCAGCAAACCGTAGCAATGTCTATGGCGGGTTTCCTTTTATATTCCGTCTCCATGAGAATGCGATGGTATCAGCCACTGTGTTAACGCTGAAGACAGGAATGTATTCTCATTCTACGTCGCCACTCTCCTCATTTCCAGCCCTTGACGATTGATGTGCATCGGCATGTTCTGTGTGACTCGTTAATCCAGTAACAGCCTTTTTTATCTGGGTGGTCAGTGTCCCTAGAATGGACCATTTGTAAAAAATGTGGCTGAGCATGCGCGAGAAAGGCCCGTCCCGGCCAAATTACTCTGGGCCGCAGAATGGGGGAATAAACTCGGCTTCCCATTCGACAGCTTCGCTTTTGCCATTCCCTAACCCTGCACAGCCAAGTAATCTGCGACGTTTCCTCTGTTGCAGTGCATTCCCTCTTGGTAGCCTTTTGTAGAAGACGTATGAGTCCGCAATTCTAGACAAGTTCTAGCAACGCTTTTGTGTTCGCACTTCTTTACGAAAGGGGGGGGGGGGGGGGGGCTAGGGTTGGAGTGAATGGCGAGGGCGTGTGACCGCACTTAGACGGAGGACCGTCGTTTGTGTACAAGTGTTTTACTACAGTCATTTGATGCTTCAACGCACTCTGGTTTTGTTGCAAAAAAGCTTTGCAGGCCAGCCGACGTTCGGAATTTTACTAGTATTTATTTTCATGGAGTGCGGCACGTTTAGAAGCCCTACTTCATTTCTGTAGCAAAACAGATTGTGTGTTCATCAATAATGAACGACAGAGGCCGTGTAACAGGAGCGAGCGAACACGCTATAACGACAGAATCCAGCTTTCACGGTGTTGATTGGCGCTTCTACTGATGGAAACACTTGTTTTCCAACCCTGGTGTGGAACAAGTGTTCACGTGGCTAGGTTTGACATTCGGGCGCTAGAGGTAACTATAAATTTAGCCAATCATGAATTCGTAGTATATACAGGGTGATAATTATTAAGTTCGTAACTTTTAAAAATAGACTGTTGCAGGCGACATAATTCTATTCTTTGATCTGGATTATTCACAGAGGCGGACATTACTTGCATGGTAAACGAGAACACGCAATCAACTAATTAACGAAATCCACTATTTTTATTTACTTTACGGCACATATTGTGATTTACTGATTGTAACCAATGAGCTTGCAAGACGTATCCACTTGAAATGAATTTTCACAATGACACCAGTTTCGAGATATTTCCCAAAGTGTGGAATGAAATACATGGGCGTTCCAGTTACTTTTGTGCCTGAATGCATAGAAGCGCGTTTTGTTAAAAAAAGAAAATAGAACAACAGTGCATGTTTACGGGAAGATTGATGGCGCATATCTCCAAACTGGCGTTATTCTGAAAATTGTTTACAATTCGGTACGCCTTGCAAATTTACTGGCTACACTTCCTAAATTGCAATATGTGTCGTAAAGTAATAATTTAAAATATAATTAGTGTATTTGCGTTGATTAGTTGAAAATGCGTCCTGATTTATTGTGCAAGTAATATCCGCCCCCTCAATACTTGAACTGTGCCACTTGCAACAGGCTATTTCTAAACATTCCGTAACACTTAAAAATTATCACCCTGACTATGTTGTTTGGCTCTGAATCCGGGAGAATATTGCAGGTGCAGATAACATATATAGCTCCGAACACGACTAAGCTGTCGTATGAAGGTACATCGCGTAAATGCGCATCGCGTACCAGCTGCAATCTATAGCGCGTGTTTCTAGAAAGTGATTGTATGTATGCACTGCAGTCTTCACAAGTTGCCACTTTCTTCCCTAAAGGGTCGTGAAACAGGGTTTCTGGAGTGTATTTTTGTCTGCTATATTATGCAGCTGCGTGCAACAGTATGAATGTGTAGGTCCTCTAACAGTAAACTCGTAATTGTGCATGGGCATTTTTCCGCGCACCCTTGATAATTGTTCGACTTTTCCAGAAGACGAGCCGCTTAATTATCCTTACCTGATTTGAATACGAAAGCATGACGTTTGTAAATTGTAACTTTGCATTAAATCTCTACCTTGATCGGGCCCACAAAACGTTTCTGATCACATATCACTGCTTCAATAACAAGGGCATGATCCGCTGCTCACCCTTAACGAAATTTGTAAACATTATAAATTGGCCAGGCGTAGCTTCCCGCTCTCGCATCCTCAACTCTCGAACTCAACTCTCGAACAGGAAGGTGCAAGCATGCACCTTCCTGTCCCCACGTGGGTGCGACGCGCAGCCGACCCTCCTGCTTGAGCGCAATCGGCTCCTCAGAACGAATTCTACGGCGAAGCTGTTAAGAGCTCACTCTTGGATGGTCGCGTCCGGATGTATAAAAGGAACTCTCATTGGCCGTATGCTTTGTGTGCGAGTGAAAACGCGCGAGGGCGAGGGACTCGTGCTTTCACCGGGAGAGAACGCTCGGCGGAGAGCAAACGCGACTTCCGAGTGAAAGGGGAGCGGTGGGCGAGGATGGCATCGAGGCGTTGCCCTACACCGTTGCCCGCTCTCCCGCTGCGGCGCATGCGCGCAGCCCTGCCGGCCTCTACCGCCTGTGCCGCGGACTTTATCTGGTCTCTCGCCCATGTCTCCCCTAACAGTGTCGACAACGGCGTTTAGCCGTTCCGTCACGTAGACATCGCGCTAGCGCAATTATGAGTTGCCCTTACGACTCGCAAGGGCCCGGCCGCGTGCCCTTCGTTCGGAGGAACAACGCAACGAGCGACGGGGAACTGGCGACTGAATCTCCCACGCGAAAGGAGGACAGCGGGTAGGCAACGCGGGAGGGAGGGGTTGCAGCTTCTGCTCTGCGAGCAACTCGTACTTCGCGCTTCGCCGGGTGGTCGCGCACCCTGTATGTTGAAAGCGATCCGCAACACGGCGCCTACCTTTGTATACGCTGTGCTTTCGCCGCTCAGTTTCCGTTGAAGCGACAGACCGCATGGACCTTCTCCCGCTGGCGCGCTTGCTCACGCCAGCGTTTTGACAGCGGTTGTGTGCGGTGACACAAATAACGCGTAGAACTGTTGTCGACGGCGACGGCGTTTTGCCCGCGTTCGCAGCGAACGCGCGCGTGGTGGGTGATGTGTTCATGAAGATCGTGCCAACCTTTGCCGTACACCCTATGGTGGTGTACCGTTGGGACCATGAGGCCATGGTCCCTGCGGTCACTAAAAAATGAAAATCACCGGATTATAGATATATTTCTCAATCTTTAATAGCTCAAATACCCAATTACAGCATCAAAACTTAATATCATAATTGAAAATACATAATTCCCACCATAGGACAGCTTCGCTGGTCTTCCATCTCAAGCCAGTGGAAGGGGTTACAGTTTTTCGAATAGAGTTCATTGACTGACTGACTGACATATGGACCTTGTTCTAGCACTGCAGCATTATATACATTGCGCTTACTTCTCTGCCGACGTAAGCGCACTACTAGTGTCTTGCTTTCCAAACTCCTTCAACCCAACTCCTCAATTGCCTCATGTTCCTCATTCTGGGCAAGATCACCCGATAACATAGTAGACCATTCCATATGCGCCTTGTAATCACCAACACTCAAGCGTCCACACAACTGAGTCTTTCTAACGTTTAAGGGTGTCCGCTTAAAAAAAATATCCTGCGCTTGTGTAGTTTAAACCATGCTCAAATTCTGCGCCTAATGTTGCTCCAATCTTGCTCAAATTCCGCGCTTTTGGAGTTCAACTCCAGCACTAATGCAGCTCCACTTACATGAAACCTGTGGAAGTGCGAAGCGGTGATGCGCCGGTGCTTTACTTATGTTATTCTTGTGCTATTCTTGCACAAGTGAGGTGGAATCGAGCAATGGATGGATGGATGGATCAGGCTGAACCCTTTAAATCGGGTGGTGGCATACGCCACCTAGGCAAGACTATTACCATATTTTGTACTTTGTGGTGGGTGAAATTTCACCCCTGCCTTGATTTTAGCTACCAATCAGATAACCTCCGTTTGGTTATTTCTACCCGCTTAAAGTCTATTTTGCCTTCACTGTCGCTAAACTTCAATGCTTTGAAAAAATCAGCCCCGTTGTTTTGCACTGTAGGGATAAGCCCTTTACAGAGAAGTATGAGGTGTTCAGCCGTTTCCTCTTCTCTCCACACGCACCGCACAACATGTCAAGTACCGCACCTTGGTACTTGATTCGGTACATCTTAATCCGCAATACTCCCGTCCTAGCTTCAAAGAACAAAGAGCTTCCCTTAGAATTATCATAGATATTTTCTTTGGCAATTTCTTGCTTGAAAGTTCTGTATGTTCCCATTGCTGATTTCGTCTGCATCCCTGCTTTCCACAGACCCCTCTCTGTTTCTTTAACCTTTTTATTAACCGCTGTTGCACCCCTCCTGCAGTCCAAATATTTGATTGACAATTTTCTGGTCAGCTTCCTCCACTTTGTGTCAACATTCCTCATGTACAAATAACTGAAAACTCTGCTTGCACACCGCTTTTCTGCCGTTTCTCTCAATCGCTCCTCAAATTCTATCTTGCTGCTGGCTTCCCTGCCCTCAAATGACGTCCATCCCAAGTCACCCTGTACCCCCTGATTTGGTGCATTCCCTCGTGCTCCCAGAGCAAGTCTACCTACCCCTCGCTGCTTAACTTCCAAGCTTACTCGAACCTCTGATCTCAGGCACAGGAACGCATTGCCGAAAGTCAAACAAGGGACCATCACCCCTTTCCAAATCCCTCTCACCGCGCTTGTGGCATGGTGGGATGGTGGCGCCCTCTCACGTACTGCGCTGGTACCAGATTGGCGTTTCGGAAGCGATTTTCACGAGTTTCTGCTAATTCCCGCATATCCATGGCTCATACCCACATATCCAATGCAGGTATATGCCACAAATGATTTTAATGTAGTTCATCGTGACGTAACTAACGAGCATGTGGTGTTATTGATTTCATTACCTATCAGTTATGTTAGTCATACATTCGTAACCTTCCATGCCAATTTTCACATATACCAAGTGACCGATACGCGAGTTTTCGACAGACATGTTTTTGCGCGTGACCACGACGACGTGACATCACATTAGACGCCAACATCCCTGGCCCCTAAACTGCTTCGCACTTGAAAACATGTGCAGCATACTTGGTTAAAATACGCAGGCTAGGTGACTATCTGTAATTGCCCCGTTTCAAAGGAGAGGCCATTAAATCATCATCAGCACCAGCAACAGAAAGTCCCTGGGCTGATTTATGCGGACGTAAGAGCGCTACTAAAGGACAATGCAAGAGATTTAAAGAGACTTGCGAATATGTGCAGCAGAGCTGTGACTGCTCAAGTCCTTCAGTTTAGCGTAGAGAAATCAAGAATTATGACCTTGAATGAAGAGGCGAAGTGGTATTAATTCAACAGCGATCCGCAGCTGTAGTCAAACAATACGAACCCCTGAGCTTATACTTAAAAAAAGGAAACACTTACTCCAAGATAATTTGAAGTTAAACTGTGAGCAGAGTGCACCAATGATGAAACATAAAGCACTTTGCGAGTACACTAAGTATGAGGTGATGCTTGGAATCAGGAAAGGAGTGGTAGTGGGAGCGCTAACTTTCGCAAATGCCATTTTATTGCGATAACAATTATATGGACACTTCAACCGGATTTCTGCCGTCGGCGTCGCCGTCGTCGTCCCCGTGAGGTTCCGTATAGATTCCAAAGGCGATAAAATCGTCGCCACGCGCTGTATGCGCGAGTGAAAGCGTGCGGGCGACGCGCGCTATCACGGAGGGCGAACTCCCCCGCGCACTATCACGGAGATAGAACGCACGGCGGAAAGCAAACGTAACCGTCGCGCGTGTATCGGATGATATCGGCATGTACTACACGTGCCGATAAGTACAAGTTATGTCAGTGTTGCCCTCTCCCGATCCAGGCATGTACATAAAGCCTTGCTCAATAAACATGACATGATTCTTCCCGTTACGCTCGGACTGTCAGCATGGCCCAACGGCGCCGAAAGGTACAGCGCGAAAGGTCGTTGGGGTATGGGAGGGAGGGAGGTGGGGCTGCGCTGTGCTTCGGCACCAAAGACGTATCTAAAGACGTATCTTGCCACTCAATCTCCCACGTGCAAGCAACAAAGCGGGAAGGCAGCGCGGGAAAGGGGGGGGGGGAGGGGGGGCAGCTTCTCCTCTGCACTTTTTCCCTGCGTTGGCGGTCGCCCGCAGCGTCTCTTATCTCCACAAGGCTCTGACCTTTGTATGCGCTGTGTATTCGCCGCTCAGTTCCCATTGAAGCTATAGACCGCGCGAGCCTTCACCCGCTGCGGCGTTTTGACAGTCGTTGTATGCAGTCATTCGGTGTGATCTATTCATGTTTGCTTGTGCGCGCTGACACCACGATTGTTTATTCAGTTCGTAAGCGAATGTGTCCAAGTTTATGCAGCCGATAAAACCACTATCCCTACTCCGAATAGCTCTCTACTAATTTGCTATCGCAATCGATGCTTCGCCTTTCGGGCGAAACTGCGACATTTGTTTTTCGAACTTTCAAGCTGGCGGTGGCTTTCAAGCAGCAACTAAAATCGCGTTGATGCGAGCGCCGGTCTGGCTCGCTGCTGCTGCGCTGATTCATTCCAGCGTTTTGACCGCCACTTTCTGCCGTCATCGAGTGAGATGCGTCTGAGGGTAGGGCCGATAAATGGGAAAGGGTGCGAGGGGGAGCCGATGCATGCGGCGAATTCTCGTGCGCCCATGGTAGGAAATCGGGGAGGAAGCATGAAGCCTTCCGACGCGCGCAGGACACCTGGAGGGGGGGTTGTGTTTTACTCCGTCCGCTGGTGCGTATGGCGCTAGCCCTATCTTGGAACAGATCGGCGATGGAGACAGAGTGCGCCGACTGCTGATAGTTTCGTGCGCACAGCGTTTCCGCCGCTTAGTTCGCGTTGATGCTAAAGTCCAGATATAAGAGAAGTGCCGCCATCCTTTGCTAAACGCCGCTTCTCTCTCTCCTGTATCTGCGATCGGACGATGATAGCGCGCGCTTTTCACTTCTTTATATTTCGTTTTTTTTTTTTTTGCGCCTCAGAGCCATGTTGAAAGTCCTCAGCGCAGCCGCAGTCGCCGGCGGCGGCGCGCGCCCGGCCTGAAAGCTTCAACGTAGACTTTCTAGGTGCGCCACCGTCGACTTCCCTTTCCCAAGCAAAAAGTAAAGAAAAAAGCAAGCGCTTCAAGAGAGGAGGCAGCGGAGGAACGAGTAGATGGCGGTACTTTTCTTATATAGGGACTTCAGTTGATGCGGGTGGCTGGCCCATAGGCCGGTACGCTCGCTGCTGTCGCCGCCCTTCCTCACTCCAGCGTTCTGAAAGCGAGTTTCCGCTTGCATCGCGTGAGATGTCCATGTTTCCACGTGCGCGCGTGACACCATGCTTGTTATTTTCATTTAGTAAGCAAATGTTTACAAGTTTATACGGCCGATAAAACTAGTGCCCTTACTTCGTATAGCTGTGCGCTAGTTTGCTATGGCAATCGATGGTTAGCCTTCCGGGCGAAACTGCGTGTGGCTTTTTTATTAACGCATTATGATGCTTTGATGCCTAAATTGTGTTAAAGCTAGTGGGGGTCTTCGGGTATAATTTTGCCTTCGTGCTCGCTCTCGATTTGTAGTGATGTCGTTTATTTTGCACAGAGCGTTTGTGTACGACTGTAAAGTAATGACCCCTTTACTTGTGATGTCCAAAACTGCCCCGCGGGCTTTACCCTGCGTCTCTCGAGCCCGTCGTACTCGTACATGGTTGGGTGTGGCCTTGTCTTCCTTCCCAAGTCTCTCCACGCTATTTCTTTGTCATACCTGTCGTAAGAGGAGGCGCCATAGTGGAGCAGGTGGCAAGTGTCTGTAAAGAATTGCACACTTGGTAAGCCCTGTAACTCCTGATGAGCACAGAACAGAGGTTGACGAATTATACCTGCTTTGCTGAGTAAGCTCCCTCGAACACGACCTTGCACTTCCACTCGGATCGAGAAAACGTAAACAGAGCTTTCTAAAAGTGTTTGCCCATCCTCACAATACGTTCGACCTTGTTGAAATCTGTACCGGTTTATCTGTAAGCTGGTTGTTTTGCCGCAAAGGTCAACCGTAGGCGGCGATTGTAAGGCTCAGCTTTGTGTTTGGACTCCTCTGACGGTGTTCAAAGTATACACTCGTGCGACATCATGGCGCGAGCAGCACTTAAGTCGACTTGGTAGGTGTAACAGCGCCCTGTCAGCTTCGAAAAGTCTGCCAGCGCTGACGTGATGAAGAACGCCGCCAGTCCACCAGGTGAGACCGACGGAAAACACGCCAAGCGTTTCCACGCGCTGGCTCAAAGGGTCGCTGAAACGGTTTGGATAAATTTTTTAGACTCGTTGGCTACAGCTATACAGTAAAACATTCATGCCACAATTTAAATGAAGCGTCTCATATTAACCGACGATCACAAGTTGCGCTCCTCCCTAGCTATGGTTTTCCTCAACTCATTTGCCGAGCGATTTGGGCTGAGCTTCGCTTTCAGTGGCCCTGCATGATGACGACACCGTGTCATCTACTTCCGTTGCCTTGATAGCAGCGCGCGACGCCTCTCCAGTTTTATTGCGATAGCAATCATATGGACACATCAACCAGATTTCTGCCGTCGTCGTCGCCGTCGCCGTGAGGTTCCCTATAGATAAAATCTTCACCACGCGCCGTATGCCCGAGCGGAAGCGTGCGGGGACGCGCGCTATCACGGAGAGCGAACGCACTCAATCACCCACGCGCAAGCAAGGAAGCGGGAAGCCAGCGCCGGATGGAGCGCGGGGGGGGGGGGGGGCACACTTCTACTCTGCCAACAACCGCGTTCGTCGCTCGTCTGCACCGTCTCTTATCTCCGCACGGCTCTGACCTTTATGCGCCGTGCATTCGCCGCTCAGTTTCCCTTGCAGCGATAGACCGCACGTACGTTCGCCCGCTGCGGCGTAAGGGCTCGCTGCCAGCGTTTTGACTGTCGTTGTCTGCAGTCATTCAGTGTGATCTATTCATGTTTGTTTGTGCGCGCTCACACCACGCTTGTTCATTCAGTTAGTAATAGTCGGGCCACATTTTCCAACGCACGCTACACATGCAATGCTGCCCGGATCGGCAGTGCAGCCCTACAGGTGTGTCCCTTCGCACGCGCTGCCCACGGGAAGCGCTTCTCATCAACACCACCGTTTCACACGCACCTTCTCGTGGTCATCGAGTCTCTCTTCATGTCGGTCTACTTACGCCGCAGCACACCTGCTTACTTAATGAGCTCATGTTTACTACAATTCATATTGCTACCAAAGCCGCTCACCTTACTTCGTATGACATTGCTGTGTTGCTATCGCATTCATTGCTTTGCCCTTAGGGCGGAACTGTGACATTTTTTTTCCGCTAGCCGCCTGGCGATCCATCCGCAGCGAGAACTGTTGCTCTTGGTCACTGCTACATTATCTCTGAGTTTGTCTAGTTGACCTCCGCGCCACCACGTGACTGCAGCTTGGAGGCCACTCCCCTTTGCTTTTCCACGCTTACGGCAAAACGCCCTGTCCGCCTGCATTTACTGGCATACCGCACATGCTAAAACTGTATGGAGCATAGTCGGGTTAAGAAGACAGGAGAGGCCCCGCCCAGATGACCGAAGCGCAGCAGCCGATTTCCACCGCGTTTAAGGAAATAGTCCCGCTGCCATGTTCTCCGTCGGCGGGGACAACGCCCGTCCGGCTCATGACGCAAGTCTTTAGTGCGCGCCCATTGGTGGGGCTCGTATGCATCCGCCTTTGCGGGGGCAAATGCCGCTGCCTTTTAAAGTTGTATCCGACTATAGTAATCCTCCGGCGTGAAGTGACGGCCGCAATCGTTTAGACCTTGACGACGATCGGATACCGACAGCCCGATGCGCTGCGACACTCCGCTGAACTGTTGCCTTGCAAAGGGGCACGATGTCGCAGCGTGACATGTCGCGAAACGCTACATTTGTAGCCCACAACGCTACAAGGGTGATTCGTGGTCCAAGCGAAAACGAACCTCGAGACCAACACTGACCGCGCAGCTCGCGTCAACACGCAGCACATTGCAACGCAAGCAGACGACACTTGCGCGGCGCCGGGAGTGCTTGAATTGCAGTGTAGTTTCTTTCTGCAACTTTTTTCCTGTACAATAATTCACCAACATTCCAACTATTAAGGGCACCATCTGTTCACAGTAAAGTAGGAAACATTACTCATGACGCAGCCTGGGAACCCGACCAGATATTTCGCCCAACTGACATCACGTGCGCGAGCTATGTAGATTGTAAAGGGTGGATGAAAACTCAGGGGTGTGGCGCCGCTGCGATCGGTAGAGATGTACATATTTAAATCCTCGCAGCCAATTAAACGCGTTTAGGTGGAGCGCTCAAATGTGTAACTGAGTGATCAGAAAGAACCTGCACTAACGACTCAGCACATTTGTACAACACCTTGGAAATCGTATCAGGGTCCCTTTAGGGCTGTTCAGGCCACCGCGGCCGGGATTCGAGCACGAGGTCGCGTGATCGAATCCCGGCCGCCGCATCCGCATTTCGATGGAGGTGAAATGCAAAGCCCGTGTGCTTACGTCGTAGTGCACGTTAAAAAACCCCAGGTGGTCAAAATTAATCTCGAGCCCTCCACTACGGCATGCCTCACAATCAGAACTGGTTCTGGCAAGTAATAAAACCCCAGGAAGAAGAAGGTTCTCGGTTTTGAAGCATGCCTGTGTGGCTTAATGATTGGAGCAGCGGGATTCTGTGGAGGTGCCGGTGCCATGATAGAGTACCGCCAGCTGAGATTTTATTTGTGTGTGCCTATCAAGAAAGGGGTGAGGCAAGGAGACACAATCTCCCCAATGCTATTCACTGCATGCTTAGAAGAATTATTCAAGCTCTTAGACTGGGAAGGCTTAGGAGTGAGGATCAACGGCGAATGTCTCAGCAACTTTCGGTTTGCAGATGACATTGTCCTATTCAGCAACAATGGGGACGAATTACAGCAAATGATTGCGGACCTTAATCGAGAAAGTGTAAGAATTGGGTTGAAGATTATTATGCGGAAGACAAACATAATGTTAAATAGTCTGGCAAGGCAACAAGAATTCAGGATCACCAGTCAGCCTATAGAGTCTGTAAAGGAGTACGTTTATCTAGGTAAAATACTCACAGGGGACCCTGATCACGAGAAAGAAATTTACAAAAGAATAAAATTGGGTTGGAATGCATACGGCAGGCATTGACAAACCCTGACTGGGAGCTTACCACTGGCATTGAAAAGAAAAGTGTACAATCACTGCATTCTACCCGTGCAAACATATACTGCAGAAACTTGGAGGATAACAAACAAGTTGGAATCAGCTAGCGTAAGACAGGGCTCCTGCAGTGTACATAAATATAGGCTGCTGATATATATATATATATACGTAGACGGAACATCACCGCAGCCAGTGGTCCCAGGGGCACCTACTTCGTAAAATATATTGACCCACACTTGTACGCTGCAACATCTCCAGGATCGGCCAAAGACACAGGCTAGAAGCGTACCCGCGCTACGAAAAAGAGGCGGTAACGTCTTTAAAAAGCAAGACACAGTATCAGCGCCTTACTGCACGTGTGTGGTTATGCGCCTGCGTGTGTCTGCGTGTATTTATTTGAGCGCACATGTGCATGTGGGTGTGCACGTATTTATGTGGGAAATGTGTTCGTGCGAGGTTGTGAGCACCTGCTGTTGTGTGCGCGTGCGTACATGCTCCATAGGTCGGTAGAGCTTTACTTTAGTGTGAAACATATAAGTTGAAGTTACGCCTCTTCAAAACTGGTGCAATGGTTTCCGAAAAAATGTCGCGGTTTCGCCCAAAAGGCGAAGCATCGCATGCGATAATAAATTACTGGACAGCTGTACAAAATAAGGGTAGTAGTTTTATCGGCCGTATAAAGTTGTAAACGTAGGAACACTAACTAAGTTAACAAGTATGGTGTCACCTGCGCACAAGCAAACATGAACGCATCTCACTCGATGACCGCGGAAACTCTCTGTCAAAACGCTCGAGTGCGTCAGCGCAGCAGCAGCAGCGAGCGAATTGAGTTCGTGCCCGCACTCGCATCAACGCTATCTTAGCCTAAAAAGACAGGAAGGGCGCACTCTGCCCCCGACGCAGATGCCTTTCAAGATACAGACGCGCGGGCGGCCTCTCGTAGCGCAGGACGCCCCCCCCCCCCCCCTCCCCTCTCTCCTGAACCTTCCTTCCTGGCGGGAGCGCGCGGCCGCAGTAAAGCGCGGCCTCTCCAACCCTCTGCCCTCCCTCTGGGGAGTTGTGCATGACTGGAAGACTGCGCGCTTCGTTCGCGCTTTCCGCCCTTGTGTGCGCGAGCCGCGATTGCCGGCTCACCGTCGCATGCTTTCACTCGCACATACAGCGTACGGCACCTTGCGATGATATTAGAGACTTTTAGTATTGCGGAAAATGCTTGCGTTAGCGTTAGCGTGTTACGCACGCTAAATCTTTGCGGAACGCTGTTCGATAGAGTTTTAGTATTGCGTAAGACAACGATGCGCCGCTAAGCGCAAAACCATCCAGCTGCGAGTAGTCAAAGCAGCAAACTGAGCAGCTCGACAATCAAACTGTGGATCCACGCCAAGCCTTGAAACGAGCCTGCATGTCAAACGCTCGGGCCGAGGGTGCCACCATGTTTGCAAAGCTAGAAACTTAGCGAGCGTTTAGCGTCTCCGCTATATTTAAAAAATAGCGGACGCACGCTACCCGCAAAACTGAAATAGCGTTCTGAGCATGCGCAGTCTGACCCCGCTATTTTATTGCGTTTAGCGTGGTGCCATTTCCGCAATACTAAAACTGTCTATTGTCGCACATTTACTTTATACAGAACTTCACGGCGACGACGACGGCAGACATTCGCTTAGAGCGTCCATATAATTGCTATCGTAATAACAGAAGATTTCTCTGATCACACGTATTTAGATATGATATAATAAACTTCCCTGATAAATGCCTAAGGCCGTGCTTGAAATTTGTTGCGTATACATTACAAAACCGAACAATCCTTTTGCAGCCTATTTCCTTATGTATACTGAAAGCACTGAATGCTTTAAGACGCGGTCTTGACAAAATACAATACACGGCCAATATGCGCGTTGAAGTCTGCACGTAGTTGCCGAAGCGGCTTCTTAAATACGGAGCGTGTTTCGAATGTGTGTTGCAACCGAAGGCGATGATAATTCGTTGCAGCAAGCGCACGGATTTGCCGCGAGAAACTTCCAGCTCAGACGTAGACCAGTGCGCGATGTTTTTATTTTTATTTCGCCCGATGATTACCAAGACGCGCGTATACCAGCGCAATTGACATAATTTGTGGTGGCAAGGCGTGCATTGACCGATAACGTAATCGAATCGTAGGAATTGGTAATTTACGTAGGTGAGCTATAAACCATCAGCTGATGCTGCTGCAAGAACGCTGCAAAAGGAACTAACCGAGAAATAGGGACGGACCGTGGGTTTTAGCACAAGATTATAGCTTCTGAGGATACGTGGTACTCTTCCCAGAATAGTGCAGAACTGGACCTAAGTAATTTACCATAACGGCAATAAATCATTCTTGCACCACTAAGCACGTTATTTTCCATTCGTTTGTCTTAATCTAAGCAGTCGTAAAGACAGTACAAGCAAGGTGCCAAAAACGCAACATGTTAGAGCAGTTATTGCCGTCCAATCTTTTTAGCCGGCCTTCATGCATATATTTGATCTAGCGCGAACCTTTTAATGTTTCGGCTTCACAATCTGAAATGATATGCATGATACACTGGCACAGTTTCGATGGGAAATAAAACACACTTGTAACTTCATTAAGCACGGTTTGTCGAACACGTTTAACTTTTTTATGTACATCACCCCTGACACCTTTACATTATATACGTGCATCCTCGAAACATATTTTTAATGTTTGGAATGGAATATAGAAATCGATTCATTCGGTAGTTAAAGTGCATGACTGGAGTAGGCATTCTGTAGCATAGACATCGCCGAGTTTTAACAGCAGCCTTACTGCAAAATGTGATGCGTTAACGCCACCTGTTGTCACAGGCCGCGGTAATTCGGGGCGAAAACTGAGCACCGCTTTTCTTTGCAGGAACCGACAGGAGCCACGTTTGCTTCGCTGTGACCGGTGCCCCTACACGAGCGACAGGGCGAATAACTTGAAAAGACACAAGGCGGGGCTGCACGCCATACTGCTGGTCGCGCTAAGGTGTTGCGAAATGAGCTTCAGCACGGTGCACGAATTCCAAGACCACAAGAATCAAGTGCACGTGAATGGAAATTACAACTGCACCGTCGACAAATGCAACAAGACTTTTGCCAAAAAAGCTCTGCTGGACAGGTGAGGAATAAGTTTGCTCTTTAGTAAAGAAAACGTCGTATTGGCCATCGCCAACTGCTGAAACTAGCAGTACTGCTGAGCAGTAGAATTCTTTGGCAGGCGCATATTGCTGATTTTTCATTTTAATGGCGACTGTGTTTTGCCACCCATCCACTCTTGCAGTGCACAGGGTGTCTCAACTACATTGCACCAATATTTAAATATATGCAAATGCCACGTAGCCGGACAGAGCCAAGGTACTGTTGCTTGCCTTCGCTTGGAGATACTCAGATTATTTCTTGCATTCCACCTAATTGCGTTAATAGTATTCATAGATTATCAACTTTTTAATTATCATAATTACATGAAAAGTGTCAATGAGAAGATTGTAGAGCAATGCGAATAAAATATCGCAGTTTCGCCCGGAAGAGGAAGCGTCGACTGCGATAGCAAATTAGTAGACAGCTCCACGAATTAAGGGCAGTAGTATTATCGGCCGTATAAACTTGTAAACATTCGCTTACCAACTAAATTAGCGAGCATGGTGTGATCCGTGTAACGGTAAATATGCGCACATCTCGCGAGATGTCCGCGCGAACTCGCTATCAAAATGCTGGAGTGAGTAGGTGCCGCCGCAACAGCGAGCCAATTGACCTTCGTGCCGTCTCTCGCTTCAACGCGAACTAAACGTCGAAAGCAAAGCGTATTCCAACTACC